>NW_026893773.1:0-300000 GCF_032452875.1 Bos javanicus
GTGATCAGTGCATGATCAGTCACATGATCAGTGCATGATCAGCCACGTGATCAGTGCATGATCATTTACGTGATCAGTGCATGATCACTCACGTTAACAGTGCATGATAAGTCACCTGATCAGTGCATGATCAATTACGTGATCAGTGCATGATCACTCACGTGACCAGTACATGGTAGCTACGTGATCATTGCATGAACAGCCGCGTGAGCAGCGTATGATCAGCCACGTGAACAGTGCATGCTCAGTCACCTGATCTGGGCCTGCTGAGCTGCGTGATTACCGTCTGCTCATCTGCTTGACAATTGCCAGCTGAGCTGCACAATTCCTGCCTGTCATCTGCTTGACAATTATCAGCTGTGCTGCGTAATTCCTGCCTGCTCAGCTGCTTGATTATTGCCAGCTGAGCAGCATGATTCCTCACACCTGAGTTCCATGATTATTGCCTGCTGACTGTTTGATTCGTGCCTACTCAGCTCTTTGTTTATTGCCTCCAGAGGCACATGATCAGTGTATGATAGCAAACATGATCAGCGCATGATCAGTCACATGATCAGCGCCATTAAGTCACGTGATCACTACATGATAGTCATGTGATCAGTCCATGCTCAGTCACGGTATCAGTGCATGATCAGCCACGTGATCAGTGCATGATCTGTCACATGATTAGTGTATGATAGCCACGTGATCAGTGCATGGGCAGTCATGTGATCAGTGCATGATATAGACGTGATCAGTTCATGATCATTCTCGTGATCAGTGCATGATAGCCACGTGATCAGTGCATGATCAGTCACCTGATGGTGTATGATCATTCACGTGACCTGTTCATGGTAGCTATATGATCATTGAATGATCAGCCACGTGAGTAGTGCATGATAGCCACGTGATCAGTGCATGATCAGTCACGTGTTCAGTGCATGATCAGTCATGTAATCTGTGCATGACCAGGCACGTGATCAGTGTATGACCAGCCAAGTGATCAGTGCATGATAGCCACGTGATCAGTGCATGATCAGTCACGTGATCAGTACATGATCAGTCACGTGAACAGTGCATGATCATTTACGTGATCTGTGCATGATCAGTCACGTGACCAGTATATTGTAGCTATGTGATCATTCCATGACGAGCCACGTGAGCAGTGCATGATAGCCACGTGATGTGTGCATAATGAGTTACGTGAGCAGAGTATGATCAGCCACGTGATCAGTGCATGAGTGCCATGTGATCAGTGCATGATATGTCATGTGACAGGTGTGTGATCATCCACGTGAACAGTGCATGTTCAGCCACGTGATCAGTCCATGATAGCCACGTGATCAGTGCATGATCAGTTACCAGAGCAGTGTATGATCAGCCACGTAAAAGTGCATGGTCAGACACGTGAACAGTGTATGATCAGCCATGTGATCAGTGCATGATATCCAAGTGATCAGTGCATGATCATCACGTGATCAGTGTATGATCAGCCACGTGAACAGTGCCTGCTCAGTCACGTGATCAGGGCCTGCTGAGCTGCGTGATTACTGTCTGCTCATCTGCTTGACAATTGCCAGCTGAGCTGCACGATTCCTGCCTGTCATCTGCTTGACAATTGACAGCTGTGCTGCGTAATTCCTGCCTGCTCAGCTGCTTGATTATTGCCAGCTGAGCAGCATGATTCCTCACAGCTGAGTTCATGATTATTGCCTGCTGACTGTTTGATTCATGCCTACTCAGCTCTTTGTTTATTGCCTCCAGAGGCACATGATCAGTGTATGATAGCAAACATGATCAGTGCATGATCAGTCACATGATCAGAGCCATTAAGTCACGTGATCACTACATGATAGTCATGTGATCAGTCCATGCTCAGTCACGGTATCAGTGCATGATTAGCCACGTGATCAGTGCATGATCAGCCAGGTGATCAGTTCATGATAGCTATGTGATCAGTTCATGATTTGTCACGTGATCTGTGCATGACCAGGCAGGTGATCAGTGTATGATGAGCCAGGTAAACAGTGCATGATAGCCACGTGATCAGTGCATGATCCGTCACCTGATGGGTGTATGATCAGTCACCTGACCGGTACATAGTAGCTACATGATCATTGCATGATCAGCCACGTGAGTAGTGCATGATAGCCACGTGATCAGTGCATGATCCGTCACCTGATGGGTGTATGATCAGTCAACTGACCGGTACATGGTAGCTACATGATCATTGCATGATCAGCCACGTGAGTAGTGCATGATAGCCACGTGATCAGTGCATGATCAGTCACGTGTTCAGTGCATGATCAGTCATGTAATCTGTGCATGACCAGGCACGTGATCAGTGTATGACCAGCCAAGTAATCAGTGCATGATAGCCACGTGATCAGTGCATGATCAGTCATGTGATCAGTGCATGATCAGTCACGTGATATGTGGATGATCAGCCACGTGATCAGTGCATGATCAGCCACATGATCAGTGCATGATCAATCACGTGATCAGTGCATGATCAGTCACGTGACCAGTATATGGTAGCTAGGTGATCATTGCATGATCAGCCACATGAGCCGTGCATGATAGCCACGAGATCAGTGCATGATCAGTCACGTGATCAGTGCATGATCACTCACGTTAACAGTGCATGATAAGTCACCTGATCAGTGCATGATCAATTACGTGATCAGTGCATGATCACTCACGTGACCAGTACATGGTAGCTACGTGATCATTGCATGAACAGCCGCGTGAGCAGTGCATGATAGCCACGTGATCAGTGCATGATCTGTCGCATGATCAGTGTATGATCATCCGGGTGATCAGTGCATGGGCAGTCATGTGATCAGTGCATGATATAGATGTGATTAGTGCATGATCAGTCTCGTGACCAGTGTATGATCAAGCACGTGATCAGTGCACGATAGCCAGTTAATGAGTGCACGATAGCCAGATGATCAGTGCATTATCAGTCACGTGATCAGTGTTTGATCAGCCAAGTAAAAAGTGCATGATAGCCAACTGATCAGTGTATGATCAGCCACGTGATCAGTGCATGATCAGTTACGTGAGCAGTGTATGATCAGCCACGTGATCAGTGCATGATCAGACACGTGAACAGTGTCTGATCAGCCACGTGATCAGTGCATGATAGCCACGTGATCAGTGCATTATCAGTTACGTGAGCAGTGTATGATCAGCCACGTGAACAGTGCATGCTCAGTCACGTGATCTGGGCCTGCTGAGCTGCGTGATTACTGTCTGCTCATCTGCTTGACAATTGCCAGCTGAGCTGCACGATTCCTGCCTGTCATCTGCTTGACAATTGTCAGCTGTGCTGCGTAATTCCTGCCTGCTCAGCTGCTTGATTATTGCCAGCTGAGCAGCATGATTTCTCACACCTGAGTTCCATGATTATTGCCTGCTGACTGTTTGATTCATGCCTACTCAGCTCTTTGTTTATTGCCTCCAGAGGCACATGATCAGTGTATGATAGCAAAGATGATCAGTGCATGATCAGTCACATGATCAGCGCCATTAAGTCACGTGATCACTACATGATAGTCATGTGATCAGTCCATGCTCAGTCACGGTATCAGTGCATGATCAGCCACGTGATCAGTGCATGGGCAGTCATGTGATCAGTGCATGATATAGACGTGATCAGTGCATGATCAGTCTCGTGATCAGTGCATGATAGCCACGTGATCAGTGCATGATCAGTCATCTGATGGGTGTATGATCATTCACGTGACCTGTGCATGGTAGCTACATGATCATTGCATGATCAGCCACGTGAGTAGTGCATGATAGCCACGTGATCACTACATGATAGTCATGTGATCAGTCCATGCTCAGTCACGGTATCAGTGCATGATCATCCACGTGATCAGTGCATGATCAGCCAGGTGATCAGTTCATGATAGCTATGTGATCAGTTCATGATTTGTCACGTGATCTGTGCATGACCAGGCAGGTGATCAGTGTATGATCAGCCACGTGGACAATGCATGATAGCCACGTGATCAGTGCATGATCCGTCACCTGATGCGTGTATGATCAGTCACCTGACCGGTACATGGTAGCTACATGATCATTGCATGATCAGCCACGTGAGTAGTGCATGATAGCCACGTGATCAGTGCATGATCCGTCACCTGATGGGTGTATGATCAGTCAACTGACCGGTACATGGTAGCTACATGATCATTGCATGATCAGCCACGTGAGTAGTGCATGATAGCCACGTGATCAGTGCATGATCAGTCACGTGTTCAGTGCATGATCAGTCATGTAATCTGTGCATGACCAGGCACGTGATCAGTGTATGACCAGCCAAGTTATCAGTGCATGATAGCCACGTGATCAGTGCATGATCAGTCATGTGATCAGTGCATGATCAGTCACGTGATCAGTGGATGATCAGCCACGTGATCAGTGCATGATCAATTACGTGATCAGTGCATGATCAGTCACGTGACCGGTATATGGTAGCTAGGTGATCATTGCATGATCAGCCACATGAGCCGTGCATGATAGCCACGAGATCAGTGCATGATCGATCACGTGATCAGTGCATGATCACTCACGTTAACAGTGCATGATAAGTCACCTGATCAGTGCATGATCAATTACGTGATCAGTGCATGATCACTCACGTGACAAGTACATGGTAGCTACGTGATCATTGCATGAAGAGCCGCGTGAGCAGTGCATGATAGCCACGTGATCAGTGCATGATCTGTCACATGATCAGTGTATGATCATCCGGGTGATCAGTGCATGGGCAGTCCTGTGATCAGTGCATAATATAGACGTGATTAGTGCATGATCAGTCTCGTGATCAGTGTATGATCAACCACGTGATCAGTGCACGATAGCCAGTTAATGAGTGCATGATAGCCAGATGATCAGTGCATTATCAGTCACGTGATCAGTGTTTGATCAGCCAAGTAAAAAGTGCATGATAGCCAACTGATCAGTGTATGATCAGCCACGTGATCAGTGCATGATCAGTTACGTGAGCAGTGTATGATCAGCCACGTGATCAGTGCATGGTCAGACACGTGAACAGTGTATGATCAGCCACGTGATCAGTGCATGATAGCCACGTGATCAGTGCATTATCAGTTACGTGAGCAGTGTATGATCAGCCACGTGAACAGTGCATGCTCAGTCACGTGATCTGGGCCTGCTGAGCTCCGTGATTACTGTCTGCTCATCTGCTTAACAATTGCCAGCTGAGCTGCACGATTCCTGCCTGTCATCTGCTTGACAATTGTCAGCTGTGCTGCGTAATTCCTGCCTGCTCAGCTGCTTGATTATTGCCAGCTGAGCAGCATGATTCCTCACACCTGAGTTCCATGATTATTGCCTGCTGACTGTTTGATTCATGCCTACTCAGCTCTTTGTTTATTGCCTCCAGAGGCACATGATCAGTGTATGATAGCAAAGATGATCAGTGCATGATCAGTCACATGATCAGCGCCATTAAGTCACGTGATCACTACATGATAGTCATGTGATCAGTCCATGCTCAGTCACGGTATCAGTGCATGATCAGCCACGTGATCAGCGCATGATCTGTCACATGATTAGTGTATGATCATCCACGTGATCAGTGCATGGGCAGTCATGTGATCAGTGCATGATATAGACGTGATCAGTGCATGTTCAGTCTCGTGATCAGTGCATGATAGCCACGTGATCAGTGCATGATCAGTCACCTGATGGGTGTATGATCATTCACGTGACCTGTACATGGTAGCTACATGATCATTGCATGATCAGCCACGTGAAGAGTGCATGATAGCCACGTGATCACTACATGATAGTCATGTGATCAGTCCATGCTCAGTCACGGTATCAGTACATGATCATCCACGTGATCAGTGCATGATCAGCCAGGTGATCAGTTCATGATAGCTATGTGATCAGTTCATGATTTGTCACGTGATCTGTGCATGATCCGTCACCTGAAGGGTGTATGATCAGTCAACTGACCGGTACATGGTAGCTACATGATCATTGCATGATCAGCCACGTGAGTAGTGCATGATAGCCACGCGATCAGTGCATGATCAGTCAGGTGTTCAGTGCATGATCAGTCATGTAATCTGTGCATGACCAGGCACGTGATCAGTGTATGACCAGCCAAGTGATCAGTGCATGATAGCCACGTGATCAGTGCATGATCAGTCACGTGATCAGTGCATGATCAGTCACGTGATCAGTGGATGATCAGCCACGTGATCAGTGCATGATCAGCCACATGATCAGTGCATGATCAATTACGTGATCAGTGCATGATCAGTCACGTGACCAGTATGTTGTAGCTAGGTGATCATTGCATGATCAGCCACATGAGCCGTGCATGATAGCCACGAGATCAGTGGATGATCAGTCACGTGATCAGTGCATGATCACTCACGTTAACAGTGCATGATAAGTCACCTGATCAGTGCATGATCAATTACGTGATCAGTGCATGATCAGTCACGTGACCAGTACATGGTAGCTACGTGATCATTGCGTGATCAGCCACGTGATCAGTGCATGATAGCCACGTGATCACTGCATGATAGCCACGTGATCAGTGCATGATCAGTCATGTGATACGTGTGTGATCAGCCACGTGATCAGGGCATGATATCCACGTGATCAGTGCATGATAGCCACGTGATCAGTGCATGAGAGCCACGTGATCAGTGCATGATCAGTCACGTGATACATGTGTGATCAGCCACGTGATCAGTGCATGATGAGCCACGTGATCAGTGCAGGATCAATTACGTGATCAGTGCATGATCAGTCACGTGACCAGTACATGGTTGCTACGTGATCGTTGCATTATCAGCCACGTGAGCAGAGCATGATAGCCACGTGATCAGTGCATGATCAGTCACGTGATCAGTACATGATCAGTCACGTGAACAGTGCATGATCATTTACGTGATCTGTGCATGATCAGTCACGTGACCAGTATATGGTAGCTATGTGATCATTCCATGACGAGCCACGTGAGCAGTGCATGATAGCCACGTGATGTGTGCATGATGAGTTACGTGAGCAGAGTATGATCAGCCACGTGATCAGTGCATGAGTGCCACGTGATCAGTGCATGATATGTCACGTGACAGGTGTGTGATCAGCCACGTGAACAGTGCATGTTCAGCCACGTGATCAGTCCATGTTAGCCACGTGATCAGTGCATGACAGTTACCTGAGCACTGTATGATCAGCCACGTGATCAGTGCATGGTCAGACACGTGAACAGTGTATGATCAGCCATGTGATCAGTGCATGATATCCAAGTGATCAGTGCATGATCATCACGTGATCAGTGTATGATCAGCCACGTGAACAGTGCCTGCTCAGTCACGTGATCAGGGCCTGCTGAGCTGCGTGATTACTGTCTGCTCATCTGCTTGACAATTGCCAGCTGAGCTGCACGATTCCTGCCTGTCATCTGCTTGACGATTGACAGCTGTGCTGCGTAATTCCTGCCGGCTAGCTGCTTGATTATTGCCAGCTGAGCAGCATGATTCCTCACAGCTGAGTTCCATGATTATTGCCTGCTGACTGTATAATTCGTGCCTACTCAGCTCTTTGTTTATTGCCTCCAGAGGCACATGATCAGTATATGATAGCAAACATTATCAGTGCATGATCAGTCACATGATCAGAGCCATTAAGTCACGTGATCACTACATGATAGTCATGTGATCAGTCCATGCTCAGTCACGGTATCAGTGCATGATCAGCCACGTGATCAGTGCATGATCAGCCAGGTGATCAGTTCATGATAGCTATGTGATCAGTTC
Organism: Bos javanicus; assembly: GCF_032452875.1. NCBI lineage: Eukaryota > Metazoa > Chordata > Mammalia > Artiodactyla > Bovidae > Bos > Bos javanicus. Next base: position 7,800 of record NW_026893773.1, read on the forward strand.
ATGATATGTCACGTGATCTGTGCATGACCAGGCAGGTGATCAGTGCATGATCAGTCACGTGATCAGTGCATGATCAGTCACGTGATCAGTGCATGATCAGTGATCAGCCACGTGATCAGTGGATGATCAGCCACATGATCAGTGCATGATCAATTACGTGATCAGTGCATGATCAGTCACGTGACCAGTATATGGTAGCTAGGTGATCATTGCATGATCAGCCACATGAGCCGTGCATGATAAGTCACCTGATCAGTGCATGATCAATTACGTGATCAGTGCATGATCACTCACGTGACCAGTACATGGTAGCTACGTGATCATTGCATGAACAGCCGCGTGAGCAGTGCATGATAGCCACGTGATCAGTGCATGATCTGTCGCATGATCAGTGTATGATCATCCGGGTGATCAGTGCATGGGCAGTCACGTGATCAGTGCATGATATAGACGTGATTAGTGCATGATCAGTCTCGTGATCAGTGTATGATCAACCACGTGATCATTGCACGATAGCCAGTTAATGAGTGCACGATAGCCAGATGATCAGTGCATTATCAGTCACGTGATCAGTGTATGATCAGCCAAGTAATAAGTGCATGATAGCCAACTGATCAGTGTATGATCAGCCACGTGATCAGTGCATGGTCAAACACGTGAACAGTGTATGATCAGCCACGTGATCAGTGCATGATAGCCACGTGATCAGTGCATTATCAGTCACGTGAGCAGCGTATGATCAGCCACGTGAACAGTGCATGCTCAGTCACGTGATCTGGGCCTGCTGAGCTGCGTGATTACCGTCTGCTCATCTGCTTGACAATTGCCAGCTGAGCTGCACGATTCCTGCCTGTCATCTGCTTGACAATTATCAGCTGTACTGCGTAATTCCTGCCTGCTCAGCTGCTTGATTATTGCCAGCTGAGCAGCATGATTCCTCACAGCTGAGTTCCATGATTATTGCCTGCTGACTCCTTGATTCGTGCCTACTCAGCTCTTTGTTTATTGCCTCCAGAGGCACATGATCAGTGTATGATAGCAAACATGATCAGCGCATGATCAGTCACTTGATCAGCACCATTAAGTCACGTGATCACTACATGATAGTCATGTGATCAGTCCATGCTCAGTCACGGTATCAGTGCATGATCAGCCACGTGATCAGTGCATGATCTGTCACATGATTAGTGTATGATCATCCACGTGATCAGTGCATGGGCAGTCATGTGATCAGTGCATGATATAGACGTGATCAATGCATGATCAGTCTCGTGATCAGTGCATGATAGCCACGTGATCAGTGCATGATCAGTCACCTGATGGGTGTATGATCATTCACGTGACCTGTACATGGTAGCTATATGATCATTGCATGATCAGCCACGTGAGTAGTGCATGATAGGCACGTGATCAGTGCATGATCAGTCACGTGTTCAGTGCATGATCAGTCATGTAATCTGTGCATGACCAGGCACGTGATCAGTGTATGACCAGCCAAGTGATAAGTGCATGATAGCCACGTGATCAGTGCATGATCAGTCACGTGATCAGTACATGATCAGTCACGTGAACAGTGCATGATCATTTACGTGATCTGTGCATGATCAGTCACATGACCAGTATATTGTAGCTATGTGATCATTCCATGACGAGCCACGTGAGCAGTGCATGATAGCCACGTGATGTGTGCATAATGAGTTACGTGAGCAGAGTATAATCAGCCACGTGATCAGTGAATGAGTGCCACGTGATCAGTGCATGATATGTCATGTGACAGGTGTGTGATCAGCCACGTGAACAGTGCATGTTCAGCCACGTGATCAGTCCATGATAGCCACGTGATCATTGCATGATCAGTTACCAGAGCAGTGTATGATCAGCCACGTGATCAGTGCATGGTCAGACACGTGAACATTGTATGATCAGCCATGTGATCAGTGCATGATATCCAAGTGATCAGTGCATGATCAGTCACGTGATCAGTGTATGATCAGCCACGTGAACAGTGCCTGCTCAGTCACGTGATCAGGGCCTGCTGAGCTGCGTGATTACTGTCTGCTCATCTGCTTGACAATTGCCAGCTGTGCTGCGTAATTCCTGCCTCCTCAGCTGCTTGATTATTGCCAGGTGAGCAGCATGATTCCTCACAGCTGAGTTCCATGATTATTGCCTGCTGACTGTTTGATTCGTGCCTACTCAGCTCTTTGTTTATTGCCTCCAGAGGCACATGATCAGTGTATGATAGCAAACATGATCAGTGCATGATCAGTCACACGATCAGAGCCACTAAGTCACGTGATCACTACATGATAGTCATGTGATCAGTCCATGCTCAGTTACGGTATCAGTGCATGATCAGCCAGGTGATCAGTTCATGATAGCTATGTGATCAGTTCATGATTTGTCACGTGATCTGTGCATGACCAGGCAGGTGATCAGTGTATGATGAGCCTCGTGAACAGTGCATGATAGCCACGTGATCAGTGCATGATCAGTCACCTGATGGGTGTATGATCAGTCACCTGACCGGTACATGGTAGCTACATGATCATTGCATGATCAGCCACGTGAGTAGTGCATGATAGCCACGTGATCAGTGCATGATCCGTCACGTGATCGGTGTATGATCAGTCAACTGACCGGTACATGGTAGCTACGTGATCATTGCATGATCAGCCACGAGAGTAGTGCATGATAGCCACGTGATCAGTGCATGATCAGTCACGTGTTCAGTGCATGATCAGTCATGTAATCTGTGCATGACCAGGCACGTGATCAGTGTATGACCAGCGAAGTGATCAGTGCATGATAGCCACGTGATTAGTGCATGATCAGTCACGTGATCAGTGCATGATCAGTCACGTGATCAGTGGATGATCAGCCACGTGATCAGTGCATGATCAGCCACATGATCAGTGCATGATCAATTACGTGATCAGTGCATGATCAGTCACATGACCAGTATATGGTAGCTAGGTGATCAGTGCATGATCAGCCACATGAGCCGTGCATGATAGCCACGAGATCAGTGGATGATCAGTCACGTGATCAGTGCATGATCACTCACGTTAACAGTGCATGATAAGTCACCTGATCAGTGCATGATCAATTACGTGATCAGTGCATGATCAGTCACGTGACCAGTACATGGTAGCTACGTGATCATTGCGTGATCAGCCGCGTGATCAGTGCATGATAGCCACGTGATCACTGCATGATAGCCACGTGATCAGTGCATGATCACTCACGTGATACGTGTGTGATCAGCCACGTGATCAGGGCATGATATCCACGTGATCAGTGCATGATCAGCCACGTGATCAGTGCATGATAGCCACGTGATCAGTGCATGATCAGTCACGTGATACATGTGTGATCAGCCACGTGATCAGTGCATGATCAGTCACGTGATCAGTACATGATCAGTCACGTGAACAGTGCATGATCATTTACGTGATCTGTGCATGATCAGTCACGTGACCAGTATATGGTAGCTATGTGATCATTCCATGACGAGCCACGTGAGCAGTGCATGATAGCCACGTGATGTGTGCATGATGAGTTACGTGAGCAGAGTATGATCAGCCACGTGATCAGTGCATGAGTGCCACGTGATCAGTGCATGATATGTCACGTGACAGGTGTGTGATCAGCCACGTGAACAGTGCATGTTCAGCCACGTGATCAGTCCATGATAGCCACGTGATCAGTGCATGATCAGTTACCTGAGCACTGTATGATCAGCCACGTGATCAGTGCATGGTCAGACACGTGAACAGTGTATGATCAGCCATGTGATCAGTGCATGATATCCAAGTGATCAGTGCATGATCATCACGTGATCAGTGTATGATCAGCCACGTGAACAGTGCCTGCTCAGTCACGTGATCAGGGCCTGCTGAGCTGCGTGATTTCTGTCTGCTCATCTGCTTGACAATTGCCAGCTGAGCTGCACGATTCCTGCCTGTCATCTGCTTGACAATTGACAGCTGTGCTGCGTAATTCCTGCCTGCTAGCTGCTTGATTATTGCCAGCTGAGCAGCATGATTCCTCACAGCTGAGTTCCATGATTATTGCCTGCTGACTGTATAATTCGTGCCTACTCAGCTCTTTGTTTATTGCCTCCAGAGGCACATGATCAGTATATGATAGCAAACATTATCAGTGCATGATCAGTCACATGATCAGAGCCATTAAGTCACGTGATCACTACATGATAGTCATGTGATCAGTCCATGCTCAGTCACGGTATCAGTGCATGATCAGCCACGTGATCAGTGCATGATCAGCCAGGTGATCAGTTCATGATAGCTATGTGATCAGTTCATGATTTGTCACGTGATCTGTGCATGATCAGTCACGTGATCAGTGCATGATCAGTCACGTGATCAGTGCATGATCAGTCACGTGATCAGTGGATGATCAGCCACGTGATCAGTGCATGATCAGCCACGTGATCAGTGCATGATCAATTACGTGATCAGTGCATGATCAGTCACGTGACCAGTATATGGTAGCTAGGTGATCATTGCATGATCAGCCACATGAGCCGTGCATGATAGCCACGAGATCAGTGCATGATCAGTCACGTGATCAGTGCATGATCACTCACGTTAACAGTGCATGATAAGTCACCTGATCAGTGCATGATCAATTACGTGATCAGTGCATGATCACTCACGTGACCAGTACATGGTAGCTACGTGATCATTGCATGAACAGCCGCGTGAGCAGTGCATGATAGCCACGTGATCAGTGCATGATCTGTCGCATGATCAGTGTATGATCATCCGGGTGATCAGTGCATGGGCAGTCATGTGATCAGTGCATGATATAGACGTGATTAGTGCATGATCAGTCTCGTGATCAGTGTATGATCAACCACGTGATCAGTGCACGATAGCCAGTTAATGAGTGCACGATAGCCAGATGATCAGTGCATTATCAGTCACGTGATCAGTGTATGATCAGCCAAGTAATCAGTGCATGATAGCCAACTGATCAGTGCATGATCAGCCACGTGATCAGTGCATGATCAGTTACGTGAGCAGTGTATGATCAGCCACGTGATCAGTGCATGGTCAAACACGTGAACAGTGTATGATCAGCCACGTGATCAGTGCATGATAGCCACGTGATCAGTGCATTATCAGTTACGTGAGCAGCGTATGATCAGCCACGTGAACAGTGCATGCTCAGTCACGTGATCTGGGCCTGCTGAGCTGCGTGATTACCGTCTGCTCATCTGCTTGACAATTGCCAGCTGAGCTGCACGATTCCTGCCTGTCATCTGCTTGACAATTATCAGCTGTGCTGCGTAATTCCTGCCTGCTCAGCTGCTTGATTATTGCCAGCTGAGCAGCATGATTCCTCACACCTGAGTTCCATGATTATTGCCTGCTGACTGTTTGATTCGTGCCTACTCAGCTCTTTGTTTATTGCCTCCAGAGGCACATGATCAGTGTATGATAGCAAACATGATCAGCGCATGATCAGTCACATGATCAGCGCCATTAAGTCACGTGATCACTACATGATAGTCATGTGATCAGTCCATGCTCAGTCACGGTATCAGTGCATGATCAGCCACGTGATCAGTGCATGATCAGCCAGATGATCAGTGCATGATAGCTACGTGATCAGTGCATGATTTGTCACGTGATCTGTGCATGACCAGGCAGGTGATCAGTGCATGATCAGCCACGTGAACAGTGCATGATAGCCACGTGATCAGTGCATGATCCGTCACCTGATGGGTGTATGATCAGTCACCTGACCGGTACATGGTAGCTACATGATCATTGCATGATCAGCCACGTGAGTAGTGCATGATAGCCACGTGATCAGTGCATGATCAGTCACGTGATCAGTGCATGATCAGTCACGTTAACAGTGCATGATAAGTCACCTGATCAGTGCATGATCAATTACGTGATCAGTGCATGATCAGTCACGTGACCAGTACATGGTAGCTACGTGATCATTGCATGAACAGCCACGTGAGCAGTGCATGATAGCCACGTGATCAGTGCATGATCTGTCGCATGATCAGTGTATGATCATCCGGGTGATCAGTGCATGGGCAGTCATGTATTCAGTGCATGATATAGACGTGATTAGTGCATGATCAGTCTGGTGATCAGTGTATGATCAACCACGTGATCAGTGCATGATAGCCAGTTAATCAGTGCATGATAGCCACATGATCAGTGCATTATCAGTCACGTGATCAGTGTTTGATCAGCCAAGTGAAAAGTGCATGATAGCCAACTGATCAGTGTATGATCAGCCACGTGATCAGTGCATGATCAGTTACGTGAGCAGTGTATGATCAGCCACGTGATCAGTGCATGGTCAGACACGTGAACAGTGTATGATCAGCCACGTGATCAGTGCATGATAGCCACTTGATCAGTGCATTATCAGTTACGTGAGCAGTGTATGATCAGCCACGTGATCAGTGCATGATAGCCACGTGATCAGTGCATTATCAGTTACGTGAGCAGCGTATGATCAGCCACGTGAACAGTGCATGCTCAGTCACGTGATCTGGGCCTGCTGAGCTGCGTGATTACCGTCTGCTCATCTGCTTGACAATTGCCAGCTGAGCTGCATGATTCCTGCCTGTCATCTGCTTGACAATTATCAGCTGTGCTGCGTAATTCCTGCCTGCTCAGCTGCTTGATTATTGCCAGCTGAGCAGCATGATTCCTCACACCTGAGTTCCATGATTAGTGCCTGCTGACTGTTTGATTCGTGCCTACTCAGCTCTTTGTTTATTGCCTCCAGAGGCACATGATCAGTGTATGATAGCAAACATGATCAGCGCATGATCAGTCACATGATCAGCGCCATTAAGTCACGTGATCACTGCATGATAGTCATGTGATCAGTCCATGCTCAGTCACGGTATCAGTGCATGATCAGCCACGTGATCAGTGCATGATCTGTCACATGACTAGTGTATGATCATCAACGTGATCAGCGCATGGGCAGTCATGTGATCAGTGCATGATATAGACGTGATCAGTGCATGATCAGTCACCTGATCGGTGTATGATCATTCACGTGACCTGTACATGGTAGCTACATGATCATTGCATGATCAGCCACGTGAGTAGGGCATGATAGCCACGTGATCACTACATGATGGTCATGTGATCAGTCCATGCTCAGTCACGGTATCAGTGCATGATCATCCACGTGATCAGTGCATGATCAGCCAGGTGATCAGTTCATGATAGCTATGTGATCAGTTCATGATTTGTCACGTGATCTGTGCATGACCAGGCAGGTGATCAGTGTATGATCAGCCAGGTGGACAGTGCATGATAGCCACGTGATCAGTGCATGATCCGTCACCTGATGGGTGTATGATCAGTCACCTGACCGGTACATGGTAGCTACATGATCATTGCATGATCAGCCACGTGAGTAGTGCATGATAGCCACGTGATCAGTGCATGATCAGTCACGTGACCAGTGCATGGTAGCTACGTGATCAGTGCGTGATCAGCCGCGTGATCAGTGCATGATAGCCACGTGATCACTGCATGATAGCCACGTGATCAGTGCATGATCAGTCATGTGATACGTGTGTGATCAGCCACGTGATCAGGGCATGATATCCACGTGATCAGTGCATGATAGCCACGTGATCAGTGCATGAGAGCCACGTGATCAGTGCATGATCAGTCACGTGATACATGTGTGATCAGCCACGTGATCAGTACATGATGAGCCACGTGATCAGTGCAGGATCAATTACGTGATCAGTGCATGATCAGTCACGTGACCAGTACATGGTTGCTACGTGATCGTTGCATGATCAGCCACGTGATCAGAGCATGATAGCCACGTGATCAGTGCATGATCAGTCACGTGATCAGTACATGATCAGTCACGTGAACAGTGCATGATCATTTACGTGATGTGTGCATGATCAGTCACGTGACCAGTATATGGTAGCTATGTGATCATTCCATGACGAGCCACGTGAGCAGTGCATGATAGCCACGTGATGTGTGCATGATGAGTTACGTGAGCAGAGTATGATCAGCCACGTGATCAGTGCATGAGTGCCACGTGATCAGTGCATGATATGTCACGTGACAGGTGTGTGATCAGCCACGTGAACAGTGCATGTTCAGCCACGTGATCAGTCCATGATAGCCACGTGATCAGTGCATGATCAGTTACCTGAGCACTGTATGATCAGCCACGTGATCAGTGCATGGTCAGACACGTGAACAGTGTATGATCAGCCATGTGATCAGTGCATGATATCCAAGTGATCAGTGCATGATCATCACGTGATCAGTGTATGATCAGCCACGTGAACAGTGCCTGCTCAGTCACGTGATCAGGGCCTGCTGAGCTGCGTGATTACTGTCTGCTCATCTGCTTGACAATTGCCAGCTGAGCTGCACGATTCCTGCCTGTCATCTGCTTGACAATTGACAGCTGTGCTGCATAATTCCTGCCGGCTAGCTGCTTGATTATTGCCAGCTGAGCAGCATGATTCCTCACAGCTGAGTTCCATGATTATTGCCTGCTGACTGTATAATTCGTGCCTACTCAGCTCTTTGTTTATTGCCTCCAGAGGCACATGATCAGTATATGATAGCAAACATTATCAGTGCATGATCAGTCACATGATCAGAGCCATTAAGTCACGTGATCACTACATGATAGTCATGTGATCAGTCCATGCTCAGTCACGGTATCAGTGCATGATCAGCCACGTGATCAGTGCATGATCAGCCAGGTGATCAGTTCATGATAGCTATGTGATCAGTTCATGATTTGTCACGTGATCTGGGCATGACCAGGCAGGTGATCAGTGCATGATCAGTCACGTGATCAGTGCATGATCAGTCACGTGATCAGTGCATGATCAGTGATTAGCCACGTGATCAGTGCATGATCAGCCACATGATCAGTGCATGATCAATTACGTGATCAGTGCATGATCAGTCACGGGACAAGTATATGGTAGCTAGGTGATCATTGCATGATCAGCCACATGAGCCGTGCATGATAGCCACGAGATCAGTGCATGATCAGTCACGTGATCAGTGCATGATCACTCACGTTAACAGTGCATGATAAGTCACCTGATCAGTGCATGATCAATTACGTGATCAGTGCATGATCACTCACGTGACCAGTACATGGTAGCTACGTGATCATTGCATGAACAGCCGCGTGAGCAGTGCATGATAGCCACGTGATCAGTGCATGATCTGTCGCATGATCAGTGTATGATCATCCGGGTGATCAGTGCATGGGCAGTCATGTGATCAGTGCATGATATAGACGTGATTAGTGCATGATCAGTCTCGTGATCAGTGTATGATCAACCACGTGATCAGTGCACGATAGCCAGTTAATGAGTGCACGATAGCCAGATGATCAGTGCATTATCAGTCACGTGATCAGTGTATGATCAGCCAAGTAATAAGTGCATGATAGCCAACTGATCAGTGTATGATCAGCCACGTGATCAGTGCATGATCAGTTACGTGAGCAGTGTATGATCAGCCACGTGATCAGTGCATGGTCAAACACGTGAACTGTGTATGATCAGCCACGTGATCAGTGCATGATAGCCACGTGATCAGTGCATTATCAGTTACGTGAGCAGCGTATGATCAGCCACGTGAACAGTGCATGCTCAGTCACCTGATCTGGGCCTGCTGAGCGCGTGATTACCGTCTGCTCATCTGCTTGACAATTGCCAGCTGAGCTGCACAATTCCTGCCTGTCATCTGCTTGACAATTATCAGCTGTGCTGCGTAATTCCTGCCTGCTCAGCTGCTTGATTATTGCCAGCTGAGCAGCATGATTCCTCACACCTGAGTTCCATGATTATTGCCTGCTGACTCTTTGATTCGTGCCTACTCAGCTCTTTGTTTATTGCCTCCAGAGGCACATGATCAGTGTATGATAGCAAACATGATCAGCGCATGATCAGTCACATGATCAGCACCATTAAGTCACGTGATCACTACATTATAGTCATGTGATCAGTCCATGCTCAGTCACGGTGTCAGTGCATGATCAGCCACGTGATCAGTGCATGATCTGTCACATGATTAGTGTATGATCATCCACGTGATCAGTGCATGCAGTCATGTGATCAGTGCATGATATAGACGTGATCAGTGCATGATCAGTCTCGTGATCAGTGCATGATAGCCACGTGATCAGTGCATGATCAGTCACCTGATGGGTGTATGATCATTCACGTGACCTGTACATGGTAGCTATATGATCATTGCATGATCAGCCACGTGAGTAGTGCATGATAGCCACGTGATCAGTGCATGATCAGTCACGTGTTCAGTGCATGATCAGTCATGTAATCTGTGCATGACCAGGCACCTGATCAGTGTATGAACAGCAAAGTGATCAGTGCATGATAGCCACGTGATCAGTGCATGATCAGTCACGTGATCAGTACATGATCAGTCACGTGAACAGTGCATGATCATTTACGTGATCTGTGCATGATCAGTCACATGACCAGTATACTGTAGCTATGTGATCATTCCATGACGAGCCACGTGAGCAGTGCATGATAGCCACGTGATGTGTGCATAATGAGTTACGTGAGCAGAGTATGATCAGCCACGTGATCAGTGAATGAGTGCCACGTGATCAGTGCATGATATGTCATGTGACAGGTGTGTGATCAGCCACGTGAACAGTGCATGTTCAGCCACGTGGTCAGTCCATGATAGCCACGTAATCAGTGCATGATCAGTTAACAGAGCAGTGTATGATCAGCCACGTGATCAGTGCATGGTCAGACACGTGAACATTGTATGATCAGCCATGTGATCAGTGCATGATATCCAAGTGATCAGTGCATGATCATCACGTGATCAGTGTATGATCAGCCACGTGAACAGTGCCTGCTCAGTCACGTGATCAGGGCCTGCTGAGCTGCGTGATTACTGTCTGCTCATCTGCTTGACAATTGCCAGCTGTGCTGCGTAATTCCTGCCTCCTCAGCTGCTTGATTATTGCCAGCTGAGCAGCATGATTCCTCACAGCTGAGTTCCATGGTTATTGCCTGCTGACTGTTTGATTCGTGCCTACTCAGCTCTTTTTTTATTGCCTCCAGAGGCACATGATCAGTGTATGATAGCAAACATGATCAGTGCATGATCAGTCACATGATCAGAGCCATTAAGTCACGTGATCACTACATGATAGACATGTGATCAGTCCATGCTCAGACACGGTATCAGTGCATGATCAGCTAGGTGATCAGTGCATGATCAGCCAGGTGATCAGTTCATGATAGCTATGTGATCAGTTCATGATTTGTCACGTGATCTGTGCATGACCAGGCAGGTGATCAGTGTATGATGAGCCACGTGAACAGTGCATGATAGCCACGTGATCAGTGCATGATCCGTCACCTGATGGGTGTATGATCAGTCACCTGACCAGTACATGGTAGCTACATGATCATTGCATGATCAGCCACGTGAGTAGTGCATGATAGCCACGTGATCAGTGCATGATCCGTCACCTGATGGGTGTATGATCAGTCAACTGACCGGTACATGGTAGCTGCATGATCATTGCATGATCAGCCACGAGAGTAGTGCATGATAGCCACGTGATCAGTGCATGATCAGTCACGTGTTCAGTGCATGATCAGTCATGTAATCTGTGCATGACCAGGCACGTGATCAGTGTATGACCAGCCAAGTGATCAGTGCATGATAGCCACGTGATCAGTGCATGATCAGTCACGTGATCAGTGCATGATCAGTCACGTGATCAGTGGATGATCAGCCACGTGATCAGTGCATGATCAGCCACATGATCAGTGCATGATCAATTACGTGATCAGTGCATGATCAGTCACGTGACCAGTATATGGTAGCTAGGTGATCATTGCATGATCAGCCACATGAGCCGTGCATGACAGCCACGAGATCAGTGCATGATCAGTCACGTGATCAGTGCATGATCACTCACGTTAAGAGTGCATGATAAGTCACCTGATGAGTGCATGATCAATTACGTGATCAGTGCATGATCACTCACGTGACCAGTACATGGTAGCTACGTGATCATTGCATGAGCAGCCGCGTGAGCAGTGCATGATAGCCACGTGATCAGTGCATGATCTGTCACATGATCAGTGTATGATCATCCGTGTGATCAGTGCATGGGCAGTCATGTGATCAGTGCATGATATAGACGTGATTAGTGCATGATCAGTCTCGTGATCAGTGTATGATCAACCACGTGATCAGTGCACGATAGCCAGTTAATGAGTGCACGATAGCCAGATGATCAGTGCATTATCAGTCACGTGATCAGTGTTTGATCAGCCAAGTAAAAAGTGCATGATAGCCAACTGATCAGTGTATGATCAGCCCCGTGATCAGTGCATGATCAGTTACGTGAGCAGTGTATGATCAGCCACGTGATCAGTGCGTGGTCAAACACGTGAACAGTGTATGATCAGCCACGTGATCAGTGCATGATAGCCACGTGATCAGTGCATTATCAGTTACGTGAGCAGTGTATGATCAGCCACGTGAACAGTGCATGCTCAGTCACGTGATCTGGGCCTGCTGAGCTGCGTGATTACCGTCTGCTCATCTGCTTGACAATTGCCAGCTGAGCTGCACGATTCCTGCCTGTCATCTGCTTGACAATTGTCAGCTGTGCTGCGTAATTCCTGCCTGCTCAGCTGCTTGATTATTGCCAGCTGAGCAGCATGATTCCTCACACCTGAGTTCCATGATTATTGCCTGCTGACTGTTTGATTCGTGCCTACTCAGCTCTTTGTTTATTGCCTCCAGAGGCACATGATCAGTGTATGATAGCAAACATGATCAGTGCATGATCAGTCACATGATCAGCGCCATTAAGTCACGTGATCACTACATGATAGTCATGTGATCAGTCCATGCTCAGTCACGGTATCAGTGCATGATCAGCCACGTGATCAGTGTATGTCCAGCCAAGTGATCAGTGCATGATAGCCACGTGATCAGTGCATGATCAGTCACGTGATCAGTGCATGATCAGTCACGTGATCAGTGCATGATCAGTCACGTGATCAGTGCATGATCAGCCACATGATTAGTGCATGATCAATTACGTGATCAGTGCATGATCAGTCACGTGACCAGTACATGGTAGCTTCTTGATCATTGCCTGATCAGCCACGTGACCAGTGCATGATAGCCACGTGATCAGTGCATGATCAGCCATGTGATCAGTGACTGATCAGTCACGTGATCAGTACATGATCAGTCACGTGATCAGTGCATGATCATCCAGGTGATCAGTGCATGTGGAGTCATGTAGTCAATGCATGATAGCGCCGTGATCAGTGCACGATCAGTCCTGTGATGAGTGTATGATCAGCCAAGTGATCAGTGCAAGATATCTACGTGATCAGTGCCTGATCAGTCACATGATCAGTGCATGATCAGTCACGTGATAGGTGTGTGATCAGCCATGTGAACAGTGCATGCTCAGTCACGTGATCAGGGCCTGCTGAGCTGCGTGATTACTGTCTGCTCATCTGCTTGACAATTGCCAGCTGAGCTGCACGATTCCTGCCTGTCATCTCCTTGACAATTGCTACCTGTGCTTCGTAATTCCTGCCTGCTCATCTACTTGATTATTGCCAGCTGAGCAGCATGATTTCTCAGAGCTGAGTTCCATGATTATAGCATGCTGACTGATTCCTGCCTACTCAGCTCTATGTTCATTGCCTCCAGAGGCACATGATCAGTGTGTGACACCAAACATGAACAGCACATGATCAGTCACATGATCAATGCATGATAAGCCAGGTGATCAGTGCATGATCAATTATGTGATCAGTGCATGATCAGTCATGTGACCAGTACATGGTAGCTGTGTGATCATTGCATGATCAGCCACGTGAGCAGTGCATGATCAGTCACGTGATCAGTGCATGATCAGTCACGTGATACGTGTGTGATCAGCCACATGATCAGTGCATGATATCCACGTGATCAGTGCAGGATAGCCACGTGATCAGTGCATGAGAGCCACATGATCAGGGCATGATGAGCCACGTGATCAGTGCAGGATCAATTACGTGATCAGTGCATGATCAGTCACGTGACCAGTACATGGTTGCTACGTGATCGTTGCATGATCAGCCACGTGAGCAGAGCATGATAGCCACGTGATCAGTGCATGATCAGTCACGTGATCAGTACATGATCAGTCACGTGAACAGTGCATGATCATTTACGTGATCTGTGCATTGTCAGTCACGTGACGAGAATATGGTAGCTATGTGATCATTCCATGACGAGCCACGTGAGCAGTACATGATAGCCACGTGATGTGTGCATGATGAGTTACGTGAACAGAGTATGATCAGCCACGTGATCAGTTCATGAGTGCCACGTGAGCAGTGCATGATATGTCACGTGACAGGTGTGTGATCAGCCACGTGAACAGTGCATGTTCAGCCACGTGATCAGTCCGTGATAGCCACGTGATCAGTGCATGATCAGTTACCTGAGCACTGTATGATCAGCCACGTGATCAGTGCATGGTCAGACACGTGAACAGTGTATGATCAGCCATGTGATCAGTGCATGATATCTAAGTGATCAGTGCATGATCATCACGTGATCAGTGTATGATCAGCCACCTGAACAGTGCCTGCTCAGTCACGTGATCAGGGCCTGCTGAGCTGCGTAATTACTGTCTGCTCATCTGCTTGACAATTGCCAGCTGAGCTGCACGATTCCTGCCTGTCATCTGCTTGACAATTGCCAGCTGTGCTGCGTAATTCCTGCCTGCTCAGCTGCTTGATTATTGCCAGCTGAGCAGCATGATTCCTCACAGCTGAGTTCCATGATTATTGCCTGCTGACTGTTTGATTCGTGCCTACACAGCTCTTTGTTTATTGCCTCCAGAGGCACATGATCAGTGTATGATAGCAAACATGGTCAGTGCATGATCAGTCACATGATCAGAGCCATTAAGTCACGTGATCACTACATGATAGTCATGTGATCAGTCCATGCTCAGTCACGGTATCAGTGCATGATCAGCCACGTGATCAGTGCATGATCAGCCAGGTGATCAGTTCATGATAGCTATGTGATCAGTTCATGATTTGTCACGTGATCTGTGCATGACCAGGCAGGTGATCAGTGTATGATCAGGCACGTGAACAGTGCATGATAGCCACGTGATCAGTGCATGATCCGTCACCTGATGGGTGTATGATCAGTCACCTGACCGGTACATGGTAGCTACATGATCATTGCATGATCAGCCACGTGAGTAGTGCATGATAGCCACGTGATCAGTGCATGATCAGTCACGTGTTCAGTGCATGATCAGTCATGTAATCTGTGCATGACCAGGCACGTGATCAGTGTATGACCAACCAAGTGATCAGTGCATGATAGCCACGTGATCAGTGCATGATCAGTCACGTGATCAGTGCATGATCAGTCACGTGATCAGTGGATGATCAGCCACGTGATCAGTGCATGATCAGTCACGTGACCAGTATATTGTAGCTATGTGATCATTCCATGACGAGCCACGTGAGCAGTGCATGATAGCCACGTGATGTGTGCATAATGAGTTACGTGAGCAGAGTATGATCAGCCACGTGATCAGTGCATGATGCCACGTGATCAGTGCATTATCATTTATGTGAGCAGTGTATGATCAGCCACGTGAACAGTGCATGCTCAGTCACGTGATCTGGGCCTGCTGAGCTGCGTGATTACAGTCTGCTTATCTGCTTGACAATTGCCAGCTGAGCTGCATGATCACTCACGTTAACAGTGCATGATAAGTCACCTGATCAGTGCATGATCAATTACGTGATCAGTGCATGATCACTCACGTGACCAGTACATGGTAGCTACGTGATCATTGCATGAACAGCCGCGTGAGCAGTGTATGATAGCCACGTGATCAGTGCATGATCTTTCGCATGATCAGTGTATGATCATCCGGGTGATCAGTGCATGGACAGTCATGTGATCAGTGCATGATATAGACGTGATTAGTGCATGATCAGTCTCGTGATCAGTGTATGATCAACCACGTGATCAGTGCACGATAGCCAGTTAATGAGTGCACGATAGCCAGATGATCAGTGCATTATCAGTCACGTGATCAGTGTTTGATCAGCCAAGTAAAAAGTGCATGATAGCCAACTGATCGGTGTATGATCAGCCACGTGGTCAGTGCATAATCAGTTACGTGAGCAGTGTATGATCAGCCACGTGATCAGTGCATGGTCAGACACGTGAACAGTGTATGATCAGCCACGTGATCAGTGCATGATAGCCACGTGATCAGTGCATTATCAGTAACGTGAGCAGTGTATGATCAGCCACGTGAACAGTGCATGCTCAGTCACGTAATCTGGGCCTGCTGAGCTGCGTGATTACTGTCTGCTCATCTGCTTGACAATTGCCAGCTGAGCTGCACGATTTCTGCCTGTCATCTGCTTGACAATTGACAGCTGTGCTGCGTAATTCCTGCCTGCTAGCTGCTTGATTATTGCCAGCTGAGCAGCATGATTCCTCACAGCTGAGTTCCATGATTATTGCCTGCTGACTGTTTGATTCGTGCCTACTCAGCTCTTTGTTTATTGCCTCCAGCGGCACATGATCAGTGAATGATAGCAAACATGATCAGCGCATGATCAGTCACATGATCAGCGCCATTAAGTCACGTGATCACTACATGATAGTCATGTGATCAGTCCATGCTCAGTCACGGTATCAGTGCATGATCAGCCACGTGATCAGTGCATGATCTGTCACATGATTAGTGTATGATCATCCACGTGATCAGTGCATGGGCAGTTGTGTGATCAGTGCATGATATAGACGTGATCAGTGCATGATCAGTCTCGTGATCAGTGCATGATAGCCACGTGATCAGTGCATGATCAGTCACCTGATGGGTGTATGATCATTCACGTGACCTGTACATGGTAGCTACATGATCATTGCATGATCAGCCACGTGAGTAGTGCATGATAGCCACGTAATCACTACATGATAATCATGTGATCAGTCCATGCTCAGTCACGGTATCAGTGCATGATCATCCACGTGATCAGTGCATGATCAGCCAGGTGATCAGTTCATGATAGCTATGTGATCAGTTCATGATTTGTCACGTGATCTGTGCATGACCAGGCAGGTGATCAGTGTATGATCAGCCACGTGGACAATGCATGATAGCCACGTGATCAGTGCATGATCCGTCACCTGATGCGTGTATGATCAGTCACCTGACCGGTACATAGTAGCTACATGATCATTGCATGATCAGCCACGTGAGTAGTGCATGATAGCCACGTTTTCAGTGCATGATCAGTCATGTAATCTGTGCATGACCAGGCACGTGATCAGTGTATGACCAGCCAAGTGATCAGTGCATGATAGCCACGTGATCAGTGCATGATCAGTCACGTGATCAGTGCATGATCAGTCACGTGATCAGTGGATGATCAGCCACGTGATCAGTGCATGATCAGCCACATGATCAGTGCATGATCAATTACGTGATCAGTGCATGATCAGTCACGTGACCAGTATATGGTAGCTAAGTGATCATTGCATGATCAGCCACATGAGCCATGCATGATAGCCACGAGATCAGTGGATGATCAGTCACTTGACCAGTACATGGTAGCTACGTGATCATTGCGTGATCAGCCGCGTGATCAGTGCATGATAGCCACGTGATCACTGCATGATAGCCACGTGATCAGTGCATGATCAGTCATGTGATACGTGTGTGATCAGCCACGTTATCAGGGCATGATATCCACGTGATCAGTGCATGATAGCCACGTGATCAGTGCATGAGAGCCACGTGATCCGTGCATGATCAGTCACGTGATACATGTGTGATCAGCCACGTGATCAGTGCATGATGAGCCACGTGATCAGTGCAGGATCAATTACGTGATCAGTGCATGATCAGTCACGTGACCAGTACATGGTTGCTACGTGATCGTTGCATGATCAGCCACGTGAGCAGAGCATGATAGCCACGTGATCAGTGCATGATCAGTTACGTGAACAGTGTATGATCAGCAACGTGAGCAGTGCATGGTCAGACACGTGAACACTGTATGATCAAACACGTGATCAGTGCCTGATATCCATGTCATCAGTGCATGATGAGTCTCGTGAACAGTGCATGATCAGTCACGTGATCAGTGCATAATCAGCCAGGTGATCTGTTCATGATAGCTATGTGATCAGTTCATGATTTGTCACGTGATCTGTGCATGACCAGGCAGGTGATCAGTGTATGATCAGCCACGTGGACAGTGCATGATAGCCACGTGATCAGTGCATGATCCGTCACCTGATGGGTGTATGATCAGTCAACTGACCGGTACATGGTAGCTACATGATCATTGCATGATCAGCCACGTGAGTAGTGCATCATAGCCACGTGATCAGTGCATGATCAGTCACGTGATCAGTGCATGATCAGCCACGTGATCAGTGCATGACGAAGCACGTGATCAGTATGGCCAGCCAAGTGATCAGTGCATGATAGCCACGAGATCAGTGCATGGTCAGTCACGTGATCAGTGCATGATCAGTACATGGTAGCTACGTGATCATTGCATGATCAGCCACGTGAACAGTGCATGATAGCCACGTGATCAGTGCATGATCAGCCACGTGATCAGTGGATAATCAGTCACGTGATCAGTGCATGGTCAGTCACGTGATCAGTGCATGATCATCCACGTGATCAGTGCATGTGGAGTCATGTAGTCAATGCATTATAACTCCGTAATCAGTGCACGATCAGTCCCGTGAAGAGTGTATGATCAGCCAAGTGATCAGTGCAAGATAGCTACGTGATCAGTGCATGATCAGTCACATGATCAGTGCATGATCAGCCACGTCATCAGTGCATGATAGCCACGTGAGCAGTGCATACAATTACGTGATCACTGCATAATCAGTCACGTGATCAGTGCATGAGAGCCACGTGATCAGTGCATGATCATTCACGTGATAGGTGTGTGATCAGCCACGTGAACAGTGCATGCTCAGTCACGTGATCAGGGCCTGCTGAGCTGCGTGATTACTGTCTGCTCATCTGCTTGACAATTGCCAGCTGAGCTGTACGATTCCTGCCTGTCATTTCCTTGACAATTGCCACCTGTGCTGCATAATTCCTGCCTGCTCATCTACTTGATTATTGCCAGCTGAGCA
Organism: Bos javanicus; assembly: GCF_032452875.1. Taxonomy (NCBI): domain Eukaryota; kingdom Metazoa; phylum Chordata; class Mammalia; order Artiodactyla; family Bovidae; genus Bos; species Bos javanicus. The sequence continues at coordinate 27,062 of NW_026893773.1, forward strand.
GCATGATTTCTCAGGGCTGAGTTCCATGATTATAGCCTGCTGACTGATTCCTGCCTACTCAGCTCTTTGTTCATTGCCTCCAGATGCACATGATCAGTGTGTGACACCAAACATGATCAGCACATGATCAGTCACATGATGAATGCATGATAAGCCAGGTGATCAGTGCATGATCAATTACGTGATCAGTGCATGATCAGTCATGTGACCAGTACATCGTAACCGCGTGATCGCTGCATGTTCAGCCACGTGAGCAGTGCATGATAGCCACGTGATCATTGCATGATCAGTCACGTGATCAGTGCATGATCAGTCACATGTTCAGTGCATCATCAGCCACGTGATCAGTGAATTATAGCCACGTGATTAGTTCATGATTAGTCACATGATCTGTGCATGACCAGGAACTTGAACAGTGTATGATCAGCCACGTGATCAGTGCCTTATACCCACGTGATAAGTTCATGATTAGTCACGTGATCTGTGCATGACCAGGCACGTGAAAAGTGTATGATCAGCCACGTTATCAGGGCATTATAGCCACGTGATCAGTGCATGATAAGTCAAGTGATCAGTGCGAGAACAGTCACGTGATCAGTGCATGATGAGCCACATAATCAGTGCTGTATCAATTACATGATCAGTGCATGATCAGTCATGTGACTAGTACATGGTTGCTACATGATCATTGCATGATCACCCACATGAGGAGAGCATGATAGCCACGTGATCAGTGCATGATCAGTCACGTGATCAGTACATGATCAGTCACGGGAACAGTGCATGATCATTTACGTGATCTGTGCATGATAAGTCGCATGACCAGTATATGGTAGCTACGTGATCATTGCATGACCAGCCACGTGAGCAGTACATGATAGCCCCGTGATGTGTGCATGATCAGTCACGTGATCAGTCCATGATCAGCAACGTGAGCAGTGCATGACCAGTCACGTGATTAGTGCATGATCAGCCACGTGATCAGTGCATGATCAATTACGTGATCAGTGCATGATCAGTCACGTGACCAGTACATGGTTGCTACGTGATCATTGCATGAGCAGCCACGTGATCAGTGGATGATCAGTCACGTGATCAGTGTATGATCAGCCACGTGATCAGTGCATGATCAATTATGTGATCAGTGCATGATAGTCACGTGACCAGTACATGGTAGCTACGTGATCATTGCATGATCAGCCATGTGAACCGTGCATGATAGCAACGAGATCAGTGCATGATCAGTTACAAGATCAGTGCATGATCAGTCACGTGAGTAGTGCATGATAGCCACGTGATCAGTGCATGATCAGTCACGTGATCAGTGCATGATCAGTCATGTGACCAGTACATGGTAGCTACGTGATCATTGCATGATCAGCCACGTTAGCAGTGCATGATAGCCGCATGATCACTGCATGTTCTGTCACATGATCAGTGTATGTTTATCCACGTGATCAGTGCATGGACAGTCAGGTGATCAGTGCATGATCATTAACGTGATCAGTGCATGTGGAGTCATGTAGTCAATGCATGATAGCGCCGTGATCTGTGCACGATCAGTCCCGTGATGAGTGTATGATCAGTCACGTGATCAGTACATGATCAGTCACGTGAACAGTGCATAATCATTTACGTGATCTGTGCATGATCAGTCAGGTGACCAGTGTATGGTAGCTTTGTGATCATTCCATTACGAAACACGTGAGCAGTGCATGATAGCCACGTGATGTGTGCATGATGAGTTAAGTGAGCAGAGTATGATCAGCCACGTGATCAGTGCATGAGTGCCACGTGATCAGTGCAGGATCAATTACGTGAACAGTGCATGATCAGTCACGTGACCAGTACATGGTTGCTACGTGATCGTTGCATGATCAGCCACGTGAGCAGAGCATGATAGCCATGTGATCAGTGCATGATCAGTCACGTGATCAGTACATGATCAGTCACGTGACCAGTATATGGTAGCTATGTGATCATTCCATGACGAGCCACGTGAGCAGTGCATGATAGCCACGTGATGTGTGCATGATGAGTTACGTGAGCAGAGTATGATAAGCCACGTGATCAGTGCATGAGTGCCACGTGATCAGTGCATGATATGTCACGTGACAGGTGTGTGATCAGCCACGTGAACAGTGCATGTTCAGCCACGTGATCAGTCCATGATAGCCACGTGATCAGTGCATGATCAGTTACCTGAGCACTGTATGATCAGCCACGTGATCAGTGCATGGTCAGACACGTGAACAGTGTATGATCAGCCATGTGATCAGTGCATGATATCCAAGTGATCAGTGCATGATCATCACGTGATCAGTGTATGATCAGCCACGTGAACAGTGCCTGCTCAGTCACGTGATCAGGGCCTGCTGAGCTGCGTGATTACTGTCTGCTCATCTGCTTGACAATTGCCAGCTGAGCTGCAGGATTCCTGCCTGTCATCTGCTTGACAATTGACAGCTGTGCTGCGTAATTCCTGCCTGCTAGCTGCTTGATTATTGCCAGCTGAGCAGCATGATTCCTCACAGCTGAGTTCCATGATTATTGCCTCCTGACTGTATGATTCGTGCCTACTCAGCTCTTTGTTTATTGCCTCCAGAGGCACATGATCAGTATATGATAGCAAACATTATCAGTGCATGATCAGTCACATGATCAGAGCCATTAAGTCACGTGATCACTACATGATAGTCATGTGATCAGTCCATGCTCAGTCACGGTATCAGTGCATGATCAGCCACGTGATCAGTGCATGATCAGACACATGATCAGTTCATGATAGCTATGTGATCAGTTCATGATTTGTCACGTGATCTGTGCATGACCAGGCAGGTGATCAGTGCATGATCAGTCACGTGATCAGTGGATGATCAGTCACGTGATCAGTGGATGATCAGCCACGTGATCAGTGCATGATCAGCCACATGATCAGTGCATGATCAATTACGTGATCAGTGCATGATCAGTCACGTGACCAGTATATGGTAGCTAGGTGATCATTGCATGATCAGTCACATGAGCCGTGCATGATAGCCACGAGATCAGTGCATGATCAGTCACGTGATCAGTGCATGATCACTCACGTTAACAGTGCATGATAAGTCACCTGATCAGTGCATGATCAATTACGTGATCAGTGCATGATCACTCACGTGACCAGTACATGGTAGCTACGTGATCATTGCATGAACAGCCGCGTGAGCAGTGCATGATAGCCACGTGATCAGTGCATGATCTGTCGCATGATCAGTGTATGATCATCTGGGTGATCAGTGCATGGGCAGTCATGTGATCAGTGCATGATATAGATGTGATTAGTGCATTATCAGTCTCGTGATCAGTGTATGATCAACCACGTGATCAGTGCACGATAGCCAGTTAATGAGTGCACGATAACCAGATGATCAGTGCATTATCAGTCACGTGATCAGTGTATGATCAGCCAAGTAATAAGTGCATGATAGCCAACTGATCAGTGTATGATCAGCCACGTGATCAGTGCATGATCAGTTACGTGAGCAGTGTATGATCAGCCACGTGATCAGTGCATGGTCAAACACGTGAACAGTGTATGATCAGCCACGTGATCAGTGCATGATAGCCACGTGATCAGTGCATTATCAGTTACGTGAGCAGCGTATGATCAGCCACGTGAACAGTGCATGCTCAGTCACGTGATCTGGGCCTGCTGAGCTGCGTGATTACCGTCTGCTCATCTGCTTGACAATTGCCAGCTGAGCTGCACGATTCCTGCCTGTCATCTGCTTGACAATTATCAGCTGTGCTGTGTAATTCCTGCCTGCTCAGCTGCTTGATTATTGCCAGCTGAGCAGCATGATTCCTCACACCTGAGTTCCATGATTATTGCCTGCTGACTGTTTGATTCGTGCCTACTCAGCTCTTTTTTATTGCCTCCAGAGGCACATGATCAGTGTATGATAGCAAACATGATCAGCGCATGATCAGTCACATGATCAGCGCCATTAAGTCACGTGATCACTACATGATAGTCATGTGATCAGTCCATGCTCAGTCACGGTATCAGTGCATGATCAGCCACGTGATCAGTGCATGATCAGCCAGGTGATCAGTGCATGATAGCTATGTGATCAGTTCATGATTTGTCACGTGATCTGTGCATGACCAGGCAGGTGATCAGTGTATGATCAGCCACGTGAACAGTGCATGATAGCCACGTGATCAGTGCAGGATCCGTCACCTGATGGGTGTATGATCAGTCACCTGACCGGTACATGGTAGCTACATGATCATTGCATGATCAGCCACGTGAGTAGTGCATGATAGCCACGTGATCAGTGCATGATCAGTCACGTGATCAGTGCATGATCACTCACGTTAACAGTGCATGATAAGTCACCTGATCAGTGCATGATCAATTACGTGATCAGTGCATGATCACTCACGTGACCAGTACATGGTAGCTACGTGATCATTGCATGAACAGCCTCGTGAGCAGTGCATGATAGCCACGTGATCAGTGCATGATCTCTCGCATGATCAGTGTATGATCATCCGGGTGATCAGTGCATGGGCAGTCATGTGATCAGTGCATGATATAGACGTGATAAGTGCATGATCAGTCTCGTGATCAGTGTATGATCAACCACGTGATCAGTGCACGATAGCCAGTTAATGAGTGCACGATAGCCAGATGATCAGTGCATTATCAGTCACGTGATCAGTGTTTGATCAGCCAAGTGAAAAGTGCATGATAGCCAACTGATCAGTGTATGATCAGCCACGTGATCAGTGCATGATCAGTTACGTGAGCAGTGTATGATCAGCCACGTGATCAGTGCATGGTCAGACATGTGAACAGTGTATGATCAGCCACGTGATCAATGCATGATAGCCGCTTGATCAGTGCATTATCATTTACGTGAGCAGTGTATGATCAACCACGTGATCAGTGCATGATAGCCACGTGATCAGTGCATTATCAGTTACGTGAGCAGCGTATGATCAGCCACGTGAACAGTGCATGCTCAGTCACGTGATCTGGGCCTGCTGAGCTGTGTGATTACCGTCTGCTCATCTGCTTGACAATTGCCAGCTGAGCTGCACGATTCCTGCCTGTCATCTGCTTGACAATTATCAGCTGTGCTGCGTAATTCCTGCCTGCTCAGCTGCTTGATTATTGCCAGCTGAGCAGCATGATTCCTCACACCTGAGTTCCATGATTATTGCCTGCTGACTATTTGATTCGTGCCTACTCAGCTCTTTGTTTATTGCCTCCAGAGGCACATGATCAGTGTATGATAGCAAACATGATCAGTGCATGATAGCCACGTGATCAGTGCATTATCAGTTACGTGAGCAGCGTATGATCAGCCACGTGAACAGTGCATGCTCAGTCACGTGATCTGGGCCTGCTGAGCTGCGTGATTACCGTCTGCTCATCTGCTTGACAATTGCCAGCTGAGCTGCACGATTCCTGCCTGTCATCTGCTTGACAATTGTCAGCTGTGCTGCGTAATTCCTGCCTGCTCAGCTGCTTGATTATTGCCAGCTGAGCAGCATGATTCCTCACACCTGAGTTCCATGATTATTGCCTGCTGACTGTTTGATTCGTGCCTACTCAGCTCTTTGTTTATTGCCTCCAGAGGCACATGATCAGTGTATGATAGCAAACATGATCAGCGCATGATCAGTCACATGATCAGCGCATTAAGTCACGTGATCACTACATGATAGTCATGTGATCAGTCCATGCTCAGACACGGTATCAGTGCATGATCAGCCACGTGATCAGTGCATGATCAGTCAGGTGATCAGTGCATGATAGCTATGTGATCAGTTCATGATTAGTCACGTGATCTGTGCATGACCAGGCAGGTGATCAGTGTATGATCAGCCACGTGAACAGTGCATGATAGCCACGTGATCAGTGCATGATCCGTCACCTGATGGGTGCATGATCAGTCACCTGACCGGTACATGGTAGCTACATGATCATTGCATGATCAGCCACGTGAGTAGTGCATGATAGCCACGTGATCAGTGCATGATCAGTCACGTGATCAGTGCATGATCACTCACGTTAACAGTGCATGCTAAGTCACCTGATCAGTGCATGATCAGCCACGTGATCAGTGCATGATCTGTCACGTGATTAGTGTATGATCATCCACGTGATCAGTGCATGGGCAGTCATGTGATCAGTGCATGATATAGACGTGATCAGTGCATGATCAGTCTCGTGATCAGTGCATGATAGCCACGTGATCAGTGCATGATCAGTCACCTGATCGGTGAATGATCAGTCACGTGACCAGTACATGGTAGCTACGTGATCATTGCATGATCAGCCACGTGAGTAGTTCTTGATAGCCACGTGATCACTACATGATCAGTCATGTGATCAGTCCATGCTCAGTCACGGTATCAGTGCATGATCATCCACGTGATCAGTGCATGATCAGCCAGGTGATCAGTTCATGATCGCTATGTGATCAGTTCATGATTTGTCACGTGATCTGTGCATGACCAGGCAGGTGATCAGTGTATGATCAGCCACGTGAGCAGTGCATGATAGCCACGTGATGTGTGCATGATGAGTTACGTGAGCAGAGTATGATCAGCCACGTGATCAGTGCATGAGTGCCACGTGATCAGTGCATGATAAGTCACGTGACAGGTGTGTGATAAGCCACGTGAACAGTGCATGTTCAGCCACGTGATCAGTGCATGATAGCCACGTGATCAGTGCATGATCAGTTACCTGAGCACTGTATGATCAGCCACGTGATCAGTGCATGGTCAGACACGTGAACAGTGTATGATCAGCCACGTGATCAGTGCATGATATCCAAGTGATCAGTGCATGATCATCACGTGATCAGTGCATGATCAGCCACGTGAACAGTGCCTGCTCAGTCACGTGATCAGGGCCTGCTGAGCTGCGTGATTACTGTCTGCTCATCTGCTTGACAATTGCCAGCTGAGCTGCACGATTCCTGCCTGTCATCTGCTTGACAATTGACAGCTGTGCTGCGTAATTCCTGCCTGCTCAGCTGCTTGATTATTGCCAGCTGAGCAGCATGATTCCTCACAGCTGAGTTCCATGATTATTGCCTGCTGACTGTATAATTCATGCCTACTCAGCTCTTTGTTTATTGCCTACAGAGGCACATGATCAGTCTATGATAGCAAACATTATCAGTGCATGATCAGTCACATGATCAGAGCCATTAAGTCACGTGATCACTACATGATAGTCATGTGATCAGTCCATGCTCAGTCACGGTATCAGTGCATGATCAGCCACGTGATCAGTGCATGATCAGCCACGTGATCAGTGCATGATAGCTATGTGATCAGTTCATGATTTGTCACGTGATCTGTGCATGACCAGGCAGGTGATCAGTGCATGATCAGTCACGTGATCAGTGCATGATCAGTCACGTGATCAGTGCATGATCAGTCACGTGATCAGTGCATGATCAGGCACGTGATCAGTGCATGATCAGCCACGTGATCAGTGCATGATCAATTACGTGATCAGTGCATGATCAGTCACATGACCAGTATATGGTAGCTAGGTGATCATTGCATGATCAGCCACATGAGCCGTGCATGATAGCCACGAGATCAGTGCATGATCAGTCACGTGATCAGTGCATGATCACTCACGTTAACAGTGCATGATAAGTCACCTGATCAGTGCATGATCAATTACGTGATAAGTGCATGATCACTCACGTGACCAGTACATGGTAGCTACGTGATCATTGCATGAACAGCCGCGTGAGCAGTGCATGATAGCCACGTGATCAGTGCATGATCTGTCGCATGATCAGTGTATGATCATCCGGGTGATCAGTGCATGGGCAGTCATGTGATCAGTGCATGATATAGACGTGATTAGTGCATGATCAGTCTCGTGATCAGTGTATGATCAACCACGTGATCAGTGCACGATAGCCAGGTAATGAGTGCACGATAGCCAGATGATCAGTGCATTATCAGTCACGTGATCAGTGTATGATCAGCCAAGTAATAAGTGCATGATAGCCAACTGATCAGTGTATGATCAGCCACGTGATCAGTGCATGATCAGTTACGTGAGCAGTGTATGATCAGCCACGTGATCAGTGCATGTTCAGACACGTGAACAGTGTATGATCAGCCACGTGATCAGTGCATGATAGCCACTTGATCAGTGCATTATCAGTCACGTGAGCAGCGTATGATCAGCCACGTGAACAGTGCATGCTCAGTCACGTAATCTGGGCCTGTTGAGCTGCGTGATTACCGTCTGCTCATCTGCTTGACAATTGCCAGCTGAGCTGCAGGATTCCTGCCTGTCATCTGCTTGACAATTGTCAGCTGTGCTGCGTAATTCCTGCCTGCTCAGCTGCTTGATTATTGCCAGCTGAGCAGCATGATTCCTCACACCTGAGTTCCATGATTATTGCCTGCTGACTGTTTGATTCGTGCCTACTCAGCTCATTGTTTATTGCCTCCAGAGGCACATGATCAGTGTATGATAGCAAACATGATCAGCGCATGATCAGTCACATGATCAGCGCCATTAAGTCACGTGATCACTACATGATAGTCATGTGATCAGTCCATGCTCAGTCACGGTATCAGTGCATGATCAGCCACGTGATCAGTGCATGATCTGTCACGTGATTAGTGTATGATCATCCACGTGATCTGTGCATGGGCAGTCATGTGATCAGTGCATGATATAGACGTGATCAGTGCATGATCAGTCTCGTGATCAGTGCATGATAGTCACGTGATCAGTGCATGATCAGTCACCTGATGGGTCTATGATCATTCACGTGACCTGTACATGGTAGCTATATGATCATTGCATGATCAGCCACGTGAGTAGTTCATGATAGCCACGTGATGTGTGCATAATGAGTTACGTGATCAGGCTATGCTCAGCCCACGGTATCAGTGCATGATCATCCACGTGATCAGTGCATGATCAGCCACGTGATCAGTGCATGATAGCCACGTGATCAGTGCATGATCAGTCACGTGATCTGTGCATGATCAGCCAGGTGATCAGTGCATGATCAGATACGTGAACAGTGCATGATAGCCACGTGATCAGTGCATGATCAGTCACCTGATCGGTGTATGATCAGTCACGTGACCAGTACATGGTAGCTATGTGATCAGTGCATGATCAGCCACGTGAGTAGTGCATGATAGCCACGTGATCAGTGCATGATCAGTCACGTGATCAGTGCATGATCGGCCAGGTGATCAGTGCATGATCAGCCACATGATCAGTGTATGATCAGCCACGTGATCAGTGCATGATAGTCACGTGATCAGTGCCTGATCAGCCACGTGATCAGTGCATGATCAGTCACGTGATCAGTGCATGATCAGCCACGTGATCAGTGCATGATCAGCCACGTGATCAGTGCATGATCAGTTACGTGATCAGTGCATGATCAGTCACGTGACCAGTACATGATAGCTGCGTGATCAGTGCATGATCAGCCACATGATCAGTGCATGATAGTCACGTGATCAGTGCATGATCAGTCACGTGATCAGTGCATGATCAGTCACGTGATCAGTGCATGATCAGCCACGTGATCAGTGCATGATCAATTACGTGATCAGTGCATGATCAGTCACGTGACCAGTGCATGATAGCTACGTGATCATTGCATGATCAGCCACGTGATCAGTGCATGATAGCCACGTGATCAGTGCATGATCAGCCACGTGATCAGTGCATGATCAGTCACGTGATCCGTGCATGATCAGTCACGTGATCAGTGCATGATAGCCACGTGATCAGTGCATGATAGCCACGTGATCAATGCATGATCAGCCACGTGATACATGTGTGATCAGCCACGTGATCAGTGCATGATCAGCCACGTGATCAGTGCATGATCAGTCACGTGATCAGTGTATGATCAGTCACGTGACCAGTACATGGTAGCCACGTGATCGTTGCATGATCAGCCACGTGATCAGTGCATGATAGCCACGTGATCAGTGCATGATCAGTCACGTGATCAGTGCATGATCAGTCACGTGAACAGTGCATGATCATTTACGTGATCTGTGCATGATCAGTCACGTGACCAGTATATGATAGCTACGTGATCATTCCATGGCGAGCCACGTGAGCAGTGCATGATAGCTTCGTGATCAGTGCATGATCAGTCACGTGAGCAGAGTATGATCAGCCACGTGATCAGTGCATGAGTGCCACGTGATCAGTGCATGATATGTCACGTGACAGGTGTGTGATCAGCCACGTGAACAATGCATGCTCAGCCACGTGATCAGTGCATGATAGCCACGTGATCAGTGCATGATCAGTTACCTGAGCACTGTATGATCAGCCACGTGATCAGTGCATGATCAGACACGTGAACAGTGTATGATCAGCCACGTGATCAGTGCATGATAGCCACGTGATCAGTGCATGATCATCACGTGATCAGTGTATGATCAGCCACGTGAACAGTGCCTGCTCAGTCACGTGATCAGGGCCTGCTGAGCTGCGTGATTACTGTCTGCTCATCTGCTTGACAATTGCCAGCTGAGCTGCACGATTCCTGCCTGTCATCTGCTTGACAATTGCCAGCTGTGCTGCGTAATTCCTGCCTGCTAGCTGCTTGATTATTGCCAGCTGAGCAGCATGATTCCTCACAGCTGAGTTCCATGATTATTGCCTGCTGACTGTTTGATTCGTGCCTACTCAGCTCTTTGTTTATTGCCTACAGAGGCACATGATCAGTGTATGATACCAAACATGATCAGTGCATGATCAGTCACATGATCAGAGCCATTAAGTCACGTGATCACTACATGATAGTCATGTGATCAGTCCATGCTCAGTCACGGTATCAGTGCATGATCAGCCACGTGATCAGTGCATGATCAGCCAGGTGATCAGTTCATGATAGCTATGTGATCAGTTCATGATTTGTCACGTGATCTGTGCATGACCAGGCAGGTGATCAGTGCATGATCAGCCACGTGATCAGTGCATGATCAGTCATGTGATCAGTGCATGATCAGTCACGTGATCAGTGGATGATCAGCCACGTGATCAGTGCATGATCAGCCACATGATCAGTGCATGATCAGTTACGTGATCAGTGCATGATCAGTCACGTGAGCAGTATATGGTAGCTAAGTGATCATTGCATGATCAGCCACATGAGCCGTGCATGATAGCCACGAGATCAGTGCATGATCAGTCACGTGATCAGTGCATGATCACTCACGTTAACAGTGCATGATAAGTCACCTGATCAGTGCATGAACAATTACGTGATCAGTGCATGATCACTCACGTGACCAGTACATGGTAGCTTCGTGATCATTGCATGAACAGCCGCGTGAGCAGTGCATGATAGCCACGTGATCAGTGCATGATCTGTCGCATGATCAGTGTATGATCATCCGGGTGATCAGTGCATGGGCAGTCATGTGATCAGTGCATGATATAGACGTGATCAGTGCATGATCAGTCACGTGATCAGTGCATGATCAACCACGTGATCAGTGCATGATAGCCAGTGAATGAGTGCACGATCAGCCACGTGATCAGTGCATGGTCAGACACGTGATCAGTGTATGATCAGCCAAGTGATCAGTGCATGATAATCACGTGATCAGTGTATGATCAGCCACGTGAACAGTGCATGCTCAGTCACGTGATCTGGGCCTGCTGAGCTGCGTGATTACTGTCTGCTCATCTGCTTGACAATTGCCAGCTGAGCTGCACGATTCCTGCCTGTCATCTGCTTGACAATTACCAGCTGTGCTGCGTAATTCCTGCCTGCTCAGCTGCTTGATTATTGCCAGCTGAGCAGCATGATTCCTCACACCTGAGTTCCATGATTATTGCCTGCTGACTGTTTGACTCGTGCCTACTCAGCTCTTTGTTTATTGCCTCCAGAGGCACATGATCAGTGTATGATAGCAAACATGATCAGCGCATGATCAGTCACATGATCAGCGCCATTAAGTCACGTGATCACTACATGATAGTCATGTGATCAGTCCATGCTCAGTCACGGTATCAGTGCATGATCAGCCACGTGATCAGTGCATGATCAGCCAGGTGATCAGTTCATGATAGCTATGTGATCAGTTCATGATTTGTCACGTGATCTGTGCATGACCAGGCAGGTGATCAGTGTATGATCAGCCACGTGAACAGTGCATGATAGCCACGTGATCAGTGCATGATCAATTACGTGATCAGTGCATGATCAGTCACGTGACCAGTGCATGGTAGCTGCGTGATCATTGCATGAACAGCCACGTGAGTAGTGCATGATAGCCACGTGATCAGTGCATGATCTGTCACGTGATCAGTGTATGATCACCCACGTGAACAGTGCATGATCAGTCACGTGATCAGTGCATGATCAGTTACGTGATCAGTGTATGATCACTCACGTGATCAGTGCATGATAGCTAGGTGATCAGTGCATGATCAGCCATGTGATCAGTGCATGATAGCCACGTGATCAGTGCATGATCAGCCACGTGATCAGTGCATGATAGCCATGTGATCAGTGCATGATCAGTCACGTGATCAGTGCATGATCAGTCACGTGATCAGTGTATGATCAGCCACGTGATCAGTGCATGATAGCCAGGTGATCAGTGCATGATCAGTCATGTGATCAGTGCATGATCAGTCACGTGATCAGTACATGGTAGCTACATGATCAGTGCATGATCAGCCACGTGATCAGTGCATGATAGCCACGTGATCAGTGCATGATCAGTCACGTGATGGGTGTATGATCAGCCACGTGAACAGTGCATGCTCAGTCACGTGATCAGGGCCTACTGAGCTGCGTGATTACTGTCTGCTCTGTCACATGATCAGTGTATGACCATCCATGTGATCAGTGCATAGGCAGTCCTGTGCTCAGTGCTTGATATTGCCGTGAGCAGTGCATGATCAGTCTCCTGATCCATGCATTATTGCCACGTGCTGACTGCTTGATCAGTCACGTGATGGGTGTATGATCATTCACATGATCAGTGTATGGTAACAACATGATCAGCGCATGATCAGTCACATGATCAGAGCATTATAGTCACGTGATCACTACATGATAGTCACGTGATCAGTCCATGCTCAGTAACGGTATCAGTGCATGATCAGCTATGTGATCAGTGCATGATCAGCCAGGTGATCAGTTCATGATATCTATGTGATCAGTTCATGATTTGTCACGTCATCTGTGCATGACCAGGCAGGTGATCAGTGTATGATCAGCCATGTGAACAGTGCATGATAGCCACGTGATCAGTGCATGATCATCACCTGATGGGTGTATGATCAGTCAACTGAACGGTACATGGTAGCTACGTGATCAGTGCATGATCAGTCACGTGATCAGTGGATGATAGCCACGTGATCAGTGCATGATCAGTCACGTGTTCAGTGCATGATCAGTCATGTGATCTGTGCATGACCAGCCACGTGATCAGTGCATGACCAGCCACGTGATCAGTGCATGATAAGTCACGTGACCAGTACATGGTCAGTCACGTGATCAGTGCCTGATCAGCCACGTGAGCAGTGCATGATCAGCCACGTGATCAGTGCATGATCAGCCATATGATCAGTGCCTGATCAATCACGTGATCAGTGCATGATCAGTCACGTGACCAGTATATGGTAGCTAGGTGATCATTGCATGATCAGCCACATGAGCCGTGCATGATAGCCACGAGATCAGTGGATGATCAGTCACGTGATCAGTGCATGATCACTCACGTTAACAGTGCATGATAAGTCACCTGATCAGTGCATGATCAATTACGTGATCAGTGCATGATCAGTCACGTGACCAGTACATGGTAGCTACGTGATCATTGCGTGATCAGCCGCGTGATCAGTGCATGATAGCCACGTGATCACTGCATGATAGCCACGTGATCAGTGCATGATCAGTCATGTGATACGTGTATGATCATCCACGTGATCAGGGCATGATATCCACGTGATCAGTGCATGATACCCACGTGAGCAGTGCATGAGAGCCACGTGATCAGTGCATGATCAGTCACGTGATACATCTGTGATCAGCCACGTGATCAGTGCATGATGAGCCACGTGATCAGTGCATGATCAATTACGTGATCAGTGCATGATCAGTCACGTGACCAGTACATGGTTGCTACGTGATCGTTGCATGATCAGCCACGTGAGCAGTGCATGATAGCCACGTGATCAGTGCATGATCAGTCACGTGATCAGTGCATGATCAGTCACGTGAACAGTGCATGATCATTTACGTGATCTGTGCATGATCAGTCACGTGACCAGTATATGGTAGCTATGTGATCATTCCATGACGAGCCACGTGAGCAGTGCATGATAGCCACGTGATGTGTGCATGATGAGTTACGTGAGCAGAGTATGATCAGCCACGTGATCAGTGCATGAGTGCCACGTGATCAGTGCATGATATGTCACGTGACAGGTGTGTGATCAGCCACGTGAACAGTGCATGTTCAGCCACGTGATCAGTCCATGATAGCCACGTGATCAGTGCATGATCAGTTACCTGATCACTGCATGATCAGCCACGTGATCAGTGCATGATCAGACACGTGAACTGTGCATGATCAGTCACGTGATCAGTGCATGATATCCACGTGATCAGTGCATGACCATTACGTGATCAGTGTATGATCAGCCACGTAATCAGTGCCTGCTCAGTCACGTGATCAGGGCCTGCTGAGCTGCGTGATTACTGTCTGCTCATCTGCTTGACAATTGCCAGCTGAGCTGCACGATTCCTGCCTGTCATCTGCTTGACAATTGCCAGCTGTGCTGCCTAATTCCTGCCTGCTCATCTGCTTGATTATTGCCAGCTGAGCAGCATGATTCCTTACAGCTGAGTTCCATGATTATTGCCTGCTGACTGTATAATTCGTGCCTACTGAGCTCTTTGTTTATTGCCTCCAGAGGCACATGATCAGTATATGATAGCAAACATGATCAGCGCATGATCAGTCACATGATCAGAGCCATTAAGTCACGTGATCACTACATGATAGTCATGTGATCAGTCCATGCTCAGTCACGGTATCAGTGCATGATCAGTCACGTGATCAGTGCATGATCAGCCAGGTGATCAGTTCAAGATAGCTATGTGATCAGTGCATGATTTGTCACGTGATCAGTGCATGACCAGGCACGTGATCAGTGCATGATCAGTCACGTGATCAGTGCATGAGCAGTCATGTGATCAGTGCATGATCAGTCACGTGATCAGTGGATGATCAGCCACGTGATCAGTGCATGATCAGCCACATGATCAGTGCATGATCAATTACGTGACCAGTGTATGATCAGTCACGTGAGCAGTATATGGTAGCTAGGTGATCATTGCATGATCAGCCACATGAGCCGTGCATGATAGCCACGAGATTAGTGCATGATCAGTCACGTGATCAGTGCATGATCACTCACGTTAACAGTGCATGATAAGTCACCTGATCAGTGCATGATCAATTACGTGATCAGTGCATGATCACTCACGTGACCAGTACATGGTAGCTACGTGATCATTGCATGAACAGCCGCGTGAGCAGTGCATGATAGCCACGTGATCAGTGCATGATCTGTCGCATGATCAGTGTATGATCATCCGGGTGATCAGTGCATGGGCAGTCATGTGATCAGTGCATGATATAGACGTGATTAGTGCATGATCAGCCTCATGATCAGTGTATGATCAACCACGTGATCAGTGCATGATAGCCAGTTAATCAGTGCATGATAGCCAGATGATCAGTGCATGATCAGTCACGTGATCAGTGTATGATCAGCCACGTGATCAGTGCATGATAGCCACGTGATCAGTATATGATCAGCCACGTGATCAGTGCATGATCAATTACGTGAGCAGTGTATGATCAGCCACGTGATCAGTGCATGGTCAAACACGTGAACAGTGTATGATCAGCCACGTGAACAGTGCATGCTCAGTCACGTGATCTGGGCCTGCTGAGCTGCGTGATTACCGTCTGCTCATCTGCTTGACAATTGCCAGCTGAGCTGCACGATTCCTGCCTCTCATCTGCTTGACAATTCCCAGCTGTGCTGCGTAATTCCTGCCTGCTCAGCTGCTTGATTATTGCCAGCTGAGCAGCATGATTCCTCACACCTGAGTTCCATGATTATTGCCTGCTGACTGTTTGATTCGTGCCTACTCAGCTCTTTGTTTATTGCCTCCAGAGGCACATGATCAGTGTATGATAGCAAACATAATCAGCGCATGATCAGTCACATGATCAACGCCATTAAGCCACGTGATCAGTGCATGATAATTACGTGATCAGTGCATGATCAGTCACGGTATCAGTACATGGTCAGCTGCGTGATCATTGCATGATCAGCCACGTGAGCAGTGCATGATAGCTACGTGATCAGTGCATGATCTGTCACATGATCAGTGTATGATCATCCGGGTGATCAGTGCATGGTCAGTCATGTGATCAGTGCATGATAGTCTCGTGATCAGTGTATGATCAACCACGTGATCGGTGCATGATCAGCCAGGTGACCGGTGCATGATAGCCAGATGATCAGTGCATTATCAGCCACGTGAGTAGTGCATGATAGCCAAGTAATCAGTGCATGATCAGTCACGTGATCAGTGGATGATCAGTCATGTGAACAGTGCATGATCAGTCACGTGATCAGTGTATGATCAGCCACGTGATCAGTGCATGATCTGCCACGTGATTAGTGCATGATCATCCACGTGATCAGTGCATGGTCAGTCACGTGAACAGTGCATGATATAGACGTGATCAGTGCCTGCTCAGTCTCGTGATCAGTGCATGATAGCCACCTGATCAGTGCATGATTAGCCACCTGAGCAGTGTATGATTATTCACGTGACCTGTACATGATAGCTACATGATCAGTGCATGATAAGCCACATGATCAGTGCATGATAGTCACGTGATCACTGCATGATAGTCACGTGATCAGTCCATGCTCAGTAACGGTATCAGTGCATGATCAGCCACGTGATCAGTGCATGATCAGCCAGGTGATCAGTTCATGATAGCTATGTGATCAGTTCATGATTTGTCACGTCATCTGTGCATGACCAGGCAGGTGATCAGTGTATGATCAGCCATGTGAACAGTGCATGATAGCCACGTGATCAGTGCATGATCAGTCACCTGATGGGTGTATGATCAGTCAACTGACCAGTACATGGTAGCTACGTGATCAGTGCATGATAAGTCACGTGATCAGTGGATGATAGCCACGTGATCAGTGCATGATATGTCACGTGATCAGTGCATGATCAGTCACGTAATCAGTGCATGATCAGCCACATGATCAGTGCATGATCAATTACGTGATCAGTGCATGATAGTCACGTGACCAGTACATGGTCAGCTACGTGATCAGTGCCTGATCAGCCACGTGATAAGTGCATGATCAGCCACGTGATCAGTGCATGATCAGCCACATGATCAGTGCATGATCAGTTACGTGATCAGTGCATGATCAGTCACGTGACCAGTATATGGTAGCTAGGTTATCATTCCATGATCAGCCACATGAGCCGTGCATGATAGCCACGAGATCATTGGATGATCAGTCACGTGTTCAGTGCATGCTCACTCACGTTAACAGTGCATGATAAGTCACCTGATCAGTGCATGATCAATTACGTGATCAGTGCATGATCAGTCACGTGACCAGTACATGGTAGCTACGTGATCATTGCAGGAACAGCCGCATGAGCAGTGCATGATAGCCACGTGATCAGTGCATGATAGCCACGTGTCAGTGCATGATCAGTCACGTGATACGTGTGTGATCAGCCGGGTGATCAGTGCATGATATCCACGGATCAGTCATGATAGCCACGTGATCAGTGCATGATAGCCACGTGATTAGTGCATGATCAGTCTCGTGATCAGTGTATGATCAACCACGTGATCAGTGCACGATCAGCCAGGTAATGAGTGCACGATCAGCCAGATGATCAGTGCATTATCAGTCACGTGATAAGTACATGATCAGTCACGTGAACAGTGCATGATCATTTACGTGATCTGTGCATGATCAGTCACGTGACCAGTATATGGTAGCTATGTGATCATTCCATGACGAGCCACGTGAGCAGTGCATGATAGCCACGTGATGTGTGCATGATCAGTTACGTGATCAGTGCATGATCAGCCACGTGATCAGTGCATGAGTGCCACGTGATCAGTGCATGATATGTCACGTGATACGTGTGTGATCAGCCACGTGATCAGTGCATGTTCAGTCACGTGATCAGTGCATGATCAGCCAAATGATCAGTGCATGATCAATTACGTGATCAGTGCATGATCAGCCACGTGATCAGTGAATGATCAGACACGTGATCAGTGTATGATCAGTCATGATCAGTGCATGATATCCAAGTGAACAGTGCGTGACCATTTACGTGATCTGTGTATGACCAGCCAAGTAATCAGTGCATGCTCAGTCACGTGATCAGGGCCTGCTGAGCTGCGTGATTACTGTCTGCTCATCTGCTTGACAATTGCCAGCTGAGCTGCACGATCCTGCCTGTCATCTGCTTGACAATTGCCAGCTGTGCTGCGTAATTCCTGCCTGCTAGCAGCTTGATTATTGCCAGCTGAGCAGCATGATTCCTTACAGCTGAGTTCCATGATTATTGCCTGCTGACTGTATAATTCGTGCCTACTCAGCTCTTTGTTTATTGCCTCCAGAGGCACATGATCAGTATATGATAGCAAACATTATCAGTGCATGATCAGTCACATGATCAGAGCCATTAAGTCACGTGATCACTACATGATAGTTCATGTGATCAGTCCATGCTCAGTCACGGTATCAGTGCATGATCAGCCACGTGATCAGTGCATGATCAGCCAGGTGATCAGTTCATGACAGCTATGTGATCAGTTCATGATTTGTCACGTGATCTGTGCATGACCAGGCAGGTGATCAGTGCATGATCAGTCACGTGATCAGTGCATGATCAGTCACGTGATCAGTGCATGATCAGTCACGTGATCAGTGGATGATCAGCCACGTGATCAGTGCATGATCAGGCACATGATCAGTGCATGATCAATTACGTGATCAGTGCATGATCAGTCACGTGACCAGTATATGGTAGCTAGGTGATCATTGCATGATCAGCCACATGAGCCGTGCATGATAGCCACGAGATCAGTGCATGATCAGTCACGTGATCAGTGCATGATCACTCACGTTAACAGTGCATGATAAGTCACCT
The DNA here is from genome assembly GCF_032452875.1 of Bos javanicus. NCBI lineage: Eukaryota > Metazoa > Chordata > Mammalia > Artiodactyla > Bovidae > Bos > Bos javanicus. Next base: position 46,357 of record NW_026893773.1, read on the forward strand.
GATCAGTGCATGATAAATTACGTGATCAGTGCATGATCACTCACGTGACCAGTACATGGTAGCTACGTGATCATTGCATGAACAGCCTCGTGAGCAGTGCATGATAGCCACGTGATCAGTGCATGATATGTCGCATGATCAGTGTATGATCATCCAGGTGATCAGTGCATGGGCAGTCATGTGATCAGTGCATGATATAGACGTGATTAGTGCATGATCACTCTCGTGATCAGTGTATGATCAACCACGTGATCAGTGCACGATAGCCAGGTAATGAGTGCACGATAGCCAGATGATCAGTGCATTATCAGTCACGTGATCAGTGTATGATCAGCCAAGTAATAAGTGCATGATAGCCAACTGATCAGTGTATGATCAGCCACGTGATCAGTGCATGATCAGTTACGTGATCAGTGTATGATCAGCCACGTGATCAGTGCATGATCAATTACGTGATAAGTGCATGATCAGCCACGTGATCAGTGCATGATAGCCACGTGAACAGTGCATTATCAGTTACGTGATCAGTGTATGACCAGCCAAGTGAACAGTGCATGCTCAGCCACGTGATCTGGGCCTGCTGAGCTGCGTGATTACCCTCTGCTCATCTGCTTGACAATTGCCAGCTGAGCTGCACGATTCCTGCCTGTCATCTGCTTGACAATTATCAGCTGTGCTGCGTAATTCCTGCCTGCTCAGCTGCTTGATTATTGCCAGCTGAGCAGCATGATTCCTCACACCTGAGTTCCATGATTATTGCCTGCTGACTGTTTGACTCGTGCCTTCTCAGCTCTTTGTTTATTGCCTCCAGAGGCACATGATCAGTGTATGATAGCAAACATGATCAGCGCATGATCAGTCACATGATCAGCGCCATTAAGTCACGTGATCACTACATGATAGTCATGTGATCAGTCCATGCTCAGTCACGGTATCAGTGCATGATCAGCCACGTGATCAGTGCATGATCAGCCACGTGATCAGTGCATGATCAGTTACGTGAGTAGTGTATGATCATCCACGTGATCAGTGCATGGTCAGTCATGTGATCAGTGCATGATATAGACGTGATCAGTGCATGATCAGTCTCGTGATCAGTGCATGATAGCCACGTGATCAGTGCATGATCAGTCACCTGATCGGTGTATGATCAGTCACGTGACCTGTACATGGTAGCTACATGATCATTGCATGATCAGCCACGTGAGTAGTGCATGATAGCCACGTGATCAGTGCATGATAGTCATGTGATCAGTCCATGATCAGTCACGGTATCAGTGCATGATCATCCACGTGATCAGTGCATGATCAGCCAAGTGATCAGTGCATGATAGCTATGTGATCAGTGCATGATCAGCCACGTGATCAGTGCATGATCAGGCACGTGATCAGTGTATGATCAGCCACGTGATCAGTGCATGATAACCACATGATCAGTGCATGATCAGTCACGTGATCAGTGTATGATCAGTCACGTGACCAGTACATGGTAGCTACATGATCATTGCATGATCAGCCACGTGATAGTGCATGATAGCCACGTGATCAGTGCATGATCAGTCACCTGATCAGTGCATGATCAGTCATGTAATCAGTGCATGATCAGGCACGTGATCAGTGTATGATCAGCCAAGTGATCAGTGCATGGTAGCCACGTGATCAGTGCATGATCAGTCACGTGATCAGAGCATGATCAGTCACGTGATCAGTGCATGATCAGTCACGTGATCAGTGCATGATCAGTCACGTGATCAGTGCATGATCAATTACGTGATCAGTGCATGATCAGTCACGTGACCAGTATATGGTAGCTACGTGATCATTGCATGATCAGCCACGTGAGCAGTGCATGATAGCCACGTGATCAGTGCATGATCAGTCACGTGATCAGTGCATGATCAGTCACGTTATCAGTGCATGATAAGTCACGTGATCAGTGCATGATCAATTACGTGATCAGTGCATGATCAGTCACGTGACCAGTACATGGTAGCTACGTGATCATTGCATGATCAGCCACGTGATCAGTGCATGATAGCCACGTGATCACTGCATGATAGCCACGTGATCAGTGCATGATCAGTCATGTGATACGTGTGTGATCAGCCACGTGATCAGGGCATGATATCCACGTGATCAGTGCATGATAGCCACGTGATCAGTTCATGAGAGCCACGTGATCAGTGCATGATCAGTCACGTGATACATGTGTGATCAGCCACGTGATCAGTGCATGATGAGCCACGTGATCAGTGCATGATCAATTACGTGATCAGTGCATGATCAGTCACGTGACCAGTACATGGTTGCTACGTGATCATTGCATGATCAGCCACGTGAGCAGTGCATGATAGCCACGTGATCAGTGCATGATCAGTCACGTGATCAGTACATGATCAGCCACGTGATCAGTGCATGATCATTTACGTGATCAGTGCATGATCAGTCACGTGACCAGTATATGGTAGCTATGTGATCATTCCATGACGAGCCACGTGAGCGGTGCATGATAGCCACGTGATGTGTGCATGATGAGTTACGTGAGCAGAGTATGATCAGCCACGTGATCAGAGCATGAGTGCCACGTGATCAGTGCATGATATGTCACGTGACAGGTGTGTGATCAGTCACGTGATCAGTGCATGATCACTCACGTTAAGAGTGCATGATAAGTCACCTGATCAGTGCATGATCAGTTACGTGATCAGTGTATGATCACTCACGTGATCAGTGTATGATCAGCCAGGTGATCAGTGCATGATCAGCCACGTGATCAGTGCATGATATCCAAGTGATCAGTGCATGATCAGTCACGTGATCAGTGTATGATCAGCCACGTGAACTGTGCATGCTCAGTCACGTGATCAGGGCCTGCTGAGCTGCGTGATTACTGTCTGCTCATCTGCTTGACAATTGCCAGCTGAGCTGCACGATTCCTGCCTGTCATCTGCTTGACAATTGACAGCTGTGCTGCGTAATTCCTGCCTCCTAGCTGCTTGATTATTGCCAGCTGAGCAGCATGATTCCTCACAGCTGAGTTCCATGATTATTGCCTGCTGACTGTTTGATTCGTGCCTACTCAGCTCTTTGTTTATTGCCTCCAGAGGCACATGATCAGTATATGATAGCAAACATTATCAGTGCATGATCAGTCACATGATCAGAGCAATTAAGTCACGTGATCACTACATGATAGTCATGTGATCAGTCCATGCTCAGTCACGGTATCAGTGCATGATCAGCCACGTGATCAGTGCATGATCAGCCAGGTGATCAGTTCATGACAGCTATGTGATCAGTTCATGATTTGTCACGTGATCTGTGCATGACCAGGCAGGTGATCAGTGCATGATCAGCCACGTGATCAGTGCATGATCAGTCACGTGATCAGTGCATGATCAGTCACGTGATCAGTGCATGATCAGCCACGTGATCAGTGCATGATCAGCCACGTGATCAGTGCATGATCAATCACGTGATCAGTGCATGATCAGTCACGTGACCAGTATATGGTAGCTAGGTGATCATTGCATGATCAGCCACATGAGCCGTGCATGATAGCCACGAGATCAGTGCATGATCAGTCACGTGATCAGTGCATGATCACTCACGTTAACAGTGCATGATAAGTCACCTGATCAGTGCATGATCAATTACGTGATCAGTGCATGATCACTCACGTGACCAGTACGTGGTAGCTACGTGATCATTGCATGAACAGCCGCGTGAGCAGTGCATGATAGCCACGTGATAAGTGCATGATCTGTCGCATGATCAGTGTATGATCATCCGGGTGATCAGTGCATGGGCAGTCATGTGATCAGTGCATGATATAGACGTGATTAGTGCATGATCACTCTCGTGATCAGTGTATGATCAACCACGTGATCAGTGCACGATAGCCAGGTAATGAGTGCACGATAGCCAGATGATCAGTGCATTATCAGTCACGTGATCAGTGTATGATCAGCCAAGTAATAAGTGCATGATAGCCACTGATCAGTGTATGATCAGCCACGTGATCAGTGCATGATCAGTCACGTGAGCAGTGTATGATCAGTGTATGATCAGCCACGTGATCAGTGCATGATCAGTTACGTGATCAGTGCATGATCAGCCACGTGATCAGTGCATGATCAGACACGTGATCAGTGCATGATCAGCCACGTGATCAGTGCATGATAGTCACGTGATCAGTGCATGATCAGTCACGTGAGCAGCGTATGATCAGCCACGTGATCAGTGCATGATCAGTCACGTGATCTGGGCCTGCTGAGCTGCGTGATTACCGTCTGCTCATCTGCTTGACAATTGCCAGCTGAGCTGCACGATTCCTGCCTGTCATCTGCTTGACAATTATCAGCTGTGCTGCATAATTCCTGCCTGCTCAGCTGCTTGATTATTGCCAGCTGAGCAGCATGATTCCTCACACCTGAGTTCCATGATTATTGCCTGCTGACTGTTTGATTCGTGCCTACTCAGCTCTTTGTTTATTGCCTCCAGAGGCACATGATCAGTGTATGATAGCAAACATGATCAGCGCATGATCAGTCACATGATCAGCGCCATTAAGTCACGTGATCACTACATGATAGTCATGTGATCAGTCCATGCTCAGTCACGGTATCAGTGCATGATCAGCCACGTGATCAGTGCATGATAGCTATGTGATCAGTTCATGATTTGTCACGTGATCTGTGCATGACCAGGCAGGTGATCAGTGCATGATCAGCCACGTGAACAGTGCATGATAGCCACGTGATCAGTGCATGATCCGTCACCTGATGGGTGTATGATCAGTCACCTGACCGGTACATTGTAGCTACATGATCATTGCATGATCAGCCACGTGAGTAGTGCATGATAGCCACGTGATCAGTGCATGATCAGTCACGTGATCAGTGCATGATCAGTCACGTGATCAGTGCATGATAGTCACGTGATCAGTGCATGATCAGCCACGTGATCAGTGCATGATCAGTCACATGATCAGTGCATGATCAGCCACGTGATCAGTGCATGATCAGTCATGTGATCAGTGCATGATATAGACGTGATCAGTGCATGATCAGTCACGTGATCAGTGCATGATAGCCACGTGATCAGTGCATGATCAGTCACGTGATCAGTGCATGATCAGTCACGTGACCAGTACATGGTAGCTACGTGATCATTGCATGATCAGCCACGTGAGCAGTGCATGATAGCCACGTGATCAGTGCATGATAGTCATGTGATCAGTGCATGATCAGTCACGTGATCAGTGCATGATCAGCCACGTGATCAGTGCATGATCAGCCACGTGATCAGTGCATGATAGCCTGTGATCAGTGCATGATCAGTCACGTGATCAGTGCATGATCAGGCACGTGATCAGTGTATGATCAGCCACGTGATCAGTGCATGATAGCCACGTGATCAGTGCATGATCAGTCACGTGATCAGTGTATGATCAGTCACGTGACCAGTACATGGTAGCTACGTGATCAGTGCATGATCAGCCACGTGAGTAGTGCATGATAGCCACGTGATCAGTGCATGATCAGTCACGTGATCAGTGCATGATCAGTCATGTAATCAGTGCATGATCAGCACGTGATCAGTGCATGATCAGCCACGTGATCAGTGCATGATAGCCACGTGATCAGTGCATGATCAGTCACGTGATCAGTGCATGATCAGTCACGTGATCAGTGCATGATCAGCCACGTGATCAGTGCATGATCAGCCACGTGATCAGTGCATGATCAATTACGTGATCAGTGCATGATCAGTCACGTGACCAGTATATGGTAGCTAGGTGAACATTGCATGATCAGCCACATGAGCCGTGCATGATAGCCACGTGATCAGTGCATGATCAGTCACGTGATCAGTGCATGATCACTCACGTGATCAGTGCATGATCAGTCACGTGATCAGTGCATGATCAGTTACGTGATCAGTGCATGATCAGTCACGTGACCAGTGCATGATAGCTACGTGATCAGTGCATGATCAGCCACGTGATCAGTGCATGATAGCCACGTGATCAGTGCATGATAGCCACGTGATCAGTGCATGATCAGTCATGTGATCAGTGTGTGATCAGCCACGTGATCAGTGCATGATAGCCACGTGATCAGTGCATGATAGCCACGTGATCAGTGCATGATAGCCACGTGATCAGTGCATGATCAGTCACGTGATCATGTGTGATCAGCCACGTGATCAGTGCATGATAGCCACGTGATCAGTGCATGATCAATTACGTGATCAGTGCATGATCAGTCACGTGACCAGTACATGGTAGCTACGTGATCATTGCATGATCAGCCACGTGAGCAGTGCATGATAGCCACGTGATCAGTGCATGATCAGTCACGTGATCAGTGCATGATCACTCACGTGATCAGTGCATGATAAGTCACGTGATCAGTGCATGATCAATTACGTGATCAGTGCATGATCAGTCACGTGACCAGTACATGGTAGCTACGTGATCATTGCATGATCAGCCACGTGAGCAGTGCATGATAGCCACGTGATCAGTGCATGATCAGTCACATGATCAGTGTGATCATCCGGGTGATCAGTGCATGATCAGTCATGTGATCAGTGCATGATATAGACGTGATCAGTGCATGATCAGTCACGTGATCAGTGCATGATCAGCCACGTGATCAGTGCATGATAGCCACGTGATCAGTGCATGATAGCCAGATGATCAGTGCATGATCAGTCACGTGATCAGTGTATGATCAGCCACGTGATCAGTGCATGATAGCCACTGATCAGTGCATGATCAGCCACGTGATCAGTGCATGATCAGTTACGTGAGCAGTGTATGATCAGCCACGTGATCAGTGCATGGTCAAACACGTGAACAGTGTATGATCAGCCACGTGATCAGTGCATGATAGCCACGTGATCAGTGCATGATCAGTTACGTGATCAGTGTATGATCAGCCACGTGAACAGTGCATGCTCAGTCACGTGATCTGGGCCTGCTGAGCTGCGTGATTACTGTCTGCTCATCTGCTTGACAATTGCCAGCTGAGCTGCACGATTCCTGCCTGTCATCTGCTTGACAATTATCAGCTGTGCTGCGTAATTCCTGCCTGCTCAGCTGCTTGATTATTGCCAGCTGAGCAGCATGATTCCTCACACCTGAGTTCCATGATTATTGCCTGCTGACTGTTTGATTCGTGCCTACTCAGCTCTTTGTTTATTGCCTCCAGAGGCACATGATCAGTGTATGATAGCAAACATGATCAGCGCATGATCAGTCACATGATCAGCGCCATTAAGTCACGTGATCACTACATGATAGTCATGTGATCAGTCCATGCTCAGTCACGGTATCAGTGCATGATCAGCCACGTGATCAGTGCATGATCAGCCAGGTGATCAGTTCATGATAGCCATGTGATCAGTGCATGATTTGTCACGTGATCAGTGCATGACCAGGCAGGTGATCAGTGCATGATCAGCCACGTGATCAGTGCATGATAGCCACGTGATCAGTGCATGATCAGTCACCTGATGGGTGTATGATCAGTCACGTGACCAGTACATGGTAGCTACATGATCATTGCATGATCAGCCACGTGAGTAGTGCATGATAGCCACGTGATCAGTGCATGATCAGTCACGTGATCAGTGCATGATCACTCACGTGAACAGTGCATGATAGTCACGTGATCAGTGCATGATCAGCCACGTGATCAGTGCATGATCAGTCACGTGATCAGTACATGATAGCTACGTGATCAGTGCATGATCAGCCACGTGATCAGTGCATGATAGCCACGTGATCAGTGCATGATCAGCCACGTGATCAGTGCATGATAGCCACGTGATCAGTGCATGATCAGTCACGTGATCAGTGCATGATCAGGCACGTGATCAGTGCATGATCAGCCACGTGATCAGTGCATGATAGCCACGTGATCAGTGCATGATCAGTCACTGATCAGTGTATGATCAGTCACGTGACCAGTACATGGTAGCTACGTGATCAGTGCATGATCAGCCACGTGATCAGTGCATGATAGCCACGTGATCAGTGCATGATCAGTCACGTGATCAGTGCATGATCACTCACGTGAACAGTGCATGATCAGTCACGTGATCAGTGCATGATCAGCCACGTGATCAGTGCATGATCAGTCACATGATCAGTGCATGATCATCCACGTGATCAGTGCATGGGCAGTCATGTGATCAGTGCATGATATAGACGTGATCAGTGCATGATCAGTCACGTGATCAGTGCATGATAGCCACGTGATCAGTGCATGATCAGTCACCTGATCAGTGTATGATCATTCACGTGACCTGTACATGGTAGCTACATGATCATTGCATGATCAGCCACGTGATAGTGCATGATAGCCACGTGATCACTACATGATAGTCATGTGATCAGTCCATGCTCAGTCACGGTATCAGTGCATGATCAGCCACGTGATCAGTGCATGATCAGCCAGGTGATCAGTTCATGATAGCTATGTGATCAGTTCATGATTTGTCACGTGATCTGTGCATGACCAGGCAGGTGATCAGTGCATGATCAGCCACGTGAACAGTGCATGATAGCCACGTGATCAGTGCATGATCAGTCACCTGATGGGTGTATGATCAGTCACTGACCGGTACATGGTAGCTACATGATCATTGCATGATCAGCCACGTGAGTAGTGCATGATAGCCACGTGATCAGTGCATGATCAGTCACGTGATCAGTGCATGATCAGTCATGTAATCAGTGCATGATCAGGCACGTGATCAGTGCATGATCAGCCACGTGATCAGTGCATGATAGCCACGTGATCAGTGCATGATCAGTCACGTGATCAGTGCATGATCAGTCACGTGATCAGTGCATGATCAGCCACGTGATCAGTGCATGATCAGCCACGTGATCAGTGCATGATCAATTACGTGATCAGTGCATGATCAGTCACGTGACCAGTATATGGTAGCTAGGTGATCATTGCATGATCAGCCACATGAGCAGTGCATGATAGCCACGTGATCAGTGCATGATCAGTCACGTGATCAGTGCATGATCACTCACATTAACAGTGCATGATAAGTCACCTGATCAGTGCATGATCAATTACGTGATCAGTGCATGATCAGTCACGTGACCAGTACATGGTAGCTACGTGATCATTGCATGATCAGCCACGTGATCAGTGCATGATAGCCACGTGATCAGTGCATGATAGCCACGTGATCAGTGCATGATCAGTCATGTGATACGTGTGTGATCAGCCACGTGATCAGGGCATGATATCCACGTGATCAGTGCATGATAGCCACGTGATCAGTGCATGAGAGCCACGTGATCAGTGCATGATCAGTCACGTGATACATGTGTGATCAGCCACGTGATCAGTGCATGATGAGCCACGTGATCAGTGCAGTATCAATTACGTGATCAGTGCATGATCAGTCACGTGACCAGTACATGGTTGCTATGTGATCGTTGCATGATCAGCCACGTGAGCAGAGCATGATAGCCACGTGATCAGTGCATGATCAGTCACGTGATCAGTACATGATCAGTCACGTGAACAGTGCATGATCATTTACGTGATCTGTGCATGATCAGTCACGTGACCAGTATATGGTAGCTATGTGATCATTCCATGACGAGCCACGTGAGCAGTGCATGATAGCCACGTGATGTGTGCATGATGAGTTACGTGAGCAGAGTATGATCAGCCACGTGATCAGTGCATGAGTGCCACGTGATCAATGCATGATATGTCACGTGACAGGTGTGTGATCAGCCACGTGAACAGTGCATGTTCAGCCACGTGATCAGTGCATGATAGCCACGTGATCAGTGCATGATCAGTTACCTGAGCACTGTATGATCAGCCACGTGATCAGTGCATGGTCAGACACGTGAACAGTGTATGATCAGCCATGTGATCAGTGCATGATATCCAAGTGATCAGTGCATGATCATCACGTGATCAGTGTATGATCAGCCACGTGAACAGTGCCTGCTCAGTCACGTGATCAGGGCCTGCTGAGCTGCGTGATTACTGTCTGCTCATCTGCTTGACAATTGCCAGCTGAGCTGCACGATTCCTGCCTGTCATCTGCTTGACAATTGACAGCTGTGCTGCGTAATTCCTGCCTGCTAGCTGCTTGATTATTGCCAGCTGAGCAGCATGATTCCTCACAGCTGAGTTCCATGATTATTGCCTGCTGACTGTATAATTCGTGCCTACTCAGCTCTTTGTTTATTGCCTCCAGAGGCACATGATCAGTATATGATAGCAAACATTATCAGTGCATGATCAGTCACATGATCAGAGCCATTAAGTCACGTGATCACTACATGATAGTCATGTGATCAGTCCATGCTCAGTCACGGTATCAGTGCATGATCAGCCACGTGATCAGTGCATGATCAGCCAGGTGATCAGTTCATGACAGCTATGTGATCAGTTCATGATTTGTCACGTGATCTGTGCATGACCAGGCAGGTGATCAGTGCATGATCAGTCACGTGATCAGTGCATGATCAGTCACGTGATCAGTGCATGATCAGTCACGTGATCAGTGCATGATCAGCCACGTGATCAGTGCATGATCAGCCACATGATCAGTGCATGATCAGTTACGTGATCAGTGCATGATCAGTCACGTGACCAGTATATGGTAGCTAGGTGATCATTGCATGATCAGCCACATGAGCCGTGCATGATAGCCACGAGATCAGTGCATGATCAGTCACGTGATCAGTGCATGATCACTCACGTTAACAGTGCATGATAAGTCACCTGATCAGTGCATGATCAATTACGTGATCAGTGCATGATCACTCACGTGACCAGTACGTGGTAGCTACGTGATCATTGCATGAACAGCCGCGTGAGCAGTGCATGATAGCCACGTGATAAGTGCATGATCTGTCGCATGATCAGTGTATGATCATCCGGGTGATCAGTGCATGGGCAGTCATGTGATCAGTGCATGATATAGACGTGATTAGTGCATGATCACTCTCGTGATCAGTGTATGATCAACCACGTGATCAGTGCATGATAGCCAGTTAATCAGTGCATGATAGCCAGATGATCAGTGCATTATCAGTCACGTGATCAGTGTATGATCAGCCAAGTAATCAGTGCATGATAGCCACTGATCAGTGCATGATCAGCCACGTGATCAGTGCATGATCAGTTACGTGAGCAGTGTATGATCAGCCACGTGATCAGTGCATGGTCAAACACGTGAACAGTGTATGATCAGCCACGTGATCAGTGCATGATAGCCACGTGATCAGTGCATGATCAGTTACGTGATCAGTGTATGATCAGCCACGTGAACAGTGCATGCTCAGTCACGTGATCTGGGCCTGCTGAGCTGCGTGATTACCCTCTGCTCATCTGCTTGACAATTGCCAGCTGAGCTGCACGATTCCTGCCTGTCATCTGCTTGACAATTATCAGCTGTGCTGCGTAATTCCTGCCTGCTCAGCTGCTTGATTATTGCCAGCTGAGCAGCATGATTCCTCACACCTGAGTTCCATGATTATTGCCTGCTGACTGTTTGATTCGTGCCTACTCAGCTCTTTGTTTATTGCCTCCAGAGGCACATGATCAGTGTATGATAGCAAACATGATCAGCGCATGATCAGTCACATGATCAGCGCCATTAAGTCACGTGATCACTACATGATAGTCATGTGATCAGTCCATGCTCAGTCACGGTATCAGTGCATGATCAGCCACGTGATCAGTGCATGATCAGCCAGGTGATCAGTTCATGATAGCTATGTGATCAGTTCATGATTTGTCACGTGATCTGTGCATGACCAGGCAGGTGATCAGTGCATGATCAGCCACGTGATCAGTGCATGATAGCCACGTGATCAGTGCATGATCAGTCACCTGATGGGTGTATGATCAGTCACCTGACCGGTACATGGTAGCTACATGATCATTGCATGATCAGCCACGTGAGTAGTGCATGATAGCCACGTGATCAGTGCATGATCAGTCACGTGATCAGTGCATGATCACTCACGTTAACAGTGCATGATAAGTCACGTGATCAGTGCATGATCAGCCACGTGATCAGTGCATGATCTGTCACATGATCAGTGCATGATCATCCACGTGATCAGTGCATGATCAGTCATGTGATCAGTGCATGATATAGACGTGATCAGTGCATGATCAGTCACGTGATCAGTGCATGATAGCCACGTGATCAGTGCATGATCAGTCACCTGATCAGTGTATGATCAGTCACGTGACCAGTACATGGTAGCTACATGATCATTGCATGATCAGCCACGTGATAGTGCATGATAGCCACGTGATCAGTGCATGATAGTCATGTGATCAGTGCATGATCAGTCACGTATCAGTGCATGATCAGCCACGTGATCAGTGCATGATCAGCCACGTGATCAGTGCATGATAGCCACGTGATCAGTGCATGATTTGTCACGTGATCAGTGCATGATCAGGCACGTGATCAGTGCATGATCAGCCACGTGATCAGTGCATGATCATCACGTGATCAGTGTATGATCAGTCACTGACCAGTACATGGTAGCTACATGATCATTGCATGATCAGCCACGTGATAGTGCATGATAGCCACGTGATCAGTGCATGATCAGTCACGTGATCAGTGCATGATCAGTCATGTGATCAGTGCATGATCAGGCACGTGATCAGTGTATGATCAGCCACGTGATCAGTGCATGATAGCCACGTGATCAGTGCATGATCAGTCACGTGATCAGTGCATGATCAGTCACGTGATCAGTATATGGTAGCTACGTGATCATTGCATGATCAGCCACATGATCAGTGCATGATAGCCACGTGATCAGTGCATGATCAGTCACGTGATCAGTGCATGATCAGTCACGTGATCAGTGCATGATAAGTCACCTGATCAGTGCATGATCAATTACGTGATCAGTGCATGATCAGTCACGTGACCAGTACATGGTAGCTACGTGATCATTGCATGATCAGCCACGTGATCAGTGCATGATAGCCACGTGATCAGTGCATGATAGCCACGTGATCAGTGCATGATCAGTCATGTGATACGTGTGTGATCAGCCACGTGATCAGGGCATGATATCCACGTGATCAGTGCATGATAGTCACGTGATCAGTGCATGATCAGTCACGTGATACATGTGTGATCAGCCACGTGATCAGTGCATGATGAGCCACGTGATCAGTGCATGATCAATTACGTGATCAGTGCATGATCAGTCACGTGACCAGTACATGGTTGCTACGTGATCGTTGCATGATCAGCCACGTGAGCAGAGCATGATAGCCACGTGATCAGTGCATGATCAGTCACGTGATCAGTACATGATCAGTCACGTGAACAGTGCATGATCATTTACGTGATCTGTGCATGATCAGTCACGTGACCAGTATATGGTAGCTATGTGATCATTCCATGACGAGCCACGTGAGCAGTGCATGATAGCCACGTGATGTGTGCATGATGAGTTACGTGAGCAGAGTATGATCAGCCACGTGATCAGTGCATGAGTGCCACGTGATCAGTGCATGATATGTCACGTGACAGGTGTGTGATCAGCCACGTGAACAGTGCATGTTCAGCCACGTGATCAGTGCATGATAGCCACGTGATCAGTGCATGATCAGTTACGTGAGCAGTGTATGATCAGCCACGTGATCAGTGCATGGTCAGACACGTGAACAGTGTATGATCAGCCACGTGATCAGTGCATGATATCCAAGTGATCAGTGCATGATCATCACGTGATCAGTGTATGATCAGCCACGTGAACAGTGCCTGCTCAGTCACGTGATCAGGGCCTGCTGAGCTGCGTGATTACTGTCTGCTCATCTGCTTGACAATTGCCAGCTGAGCTGCACGATTCCTGCCTGTCATCTGCTTGACAATTGACAGCTGTGCTGCGTAATTCCTGCCTGCTCAGCTGCTTGATTATTGCCAGCTGAGCAGCATGATTCCTCACAGCTGAGTTCCATGATTATTGCCTGCTGACTGTATAATTCGTGCCTACTCAGCTCTTTGTTTATTGCCTCCAGAGGCACATGATCAGTATATGATAGCAAACATGATCAGTGCATGATCAGTCACATGATCAGAGCCATTAAGTCACGTGATCACTACATGATAGTCATGTGATCAGTCCATGCTCAGTCACGGTATCAGTGCATGATCAGCCACGTGATCAGTGCATGATCAGCCAGGTGATCAGTTCATGATAGCTATGTGATCAGTTCATGATTTGTCACGTGATCTGTGCATGACCAGGCAGGTGATCAGTGCATGATCAGTCACGTGATCAGTGCATGATCAGTCACGTGATCAGTGCATGATCAGTCACGTGATCAGTGCATGATCAGCCACGTGATCAGTGCATGATCAGCCACATGATCAGTGCATGATCAATTACGTGATCAGTGCATGATCAGTCACGTGACCAGTATATGGTAGCTAGGTGATCATTGCATGATCAGCCACATGAGCCGTGCATGATAGCCACGAGATCAGTGCATGATCAGTCACGTGATCAGTGCATGATCACTCACGTGATCAGTGCATGATAAGTCACCTGATCAGTGCATGATCAATTACGTGATCAGTGCATGATCAGTCACGTGACCAGTACATGGTAGCTACGTGATCATTGCATGAACAGCCGCGTGAGCAGTGCATGATAGCCACGTGATCAGTGCATGATCAGTCGCATGATCAGTGTATGATCATCCGGGTGATCAGTGCATGGGCAGTCATGTGATCAGTGCATGATATAGACGTGATCAGTGCATGATCAGTCACGTGATCAGTGTATGATCAACCACGTGATCAGTGCATGATAGCCAGTTAATCAGTGCATGATAGCCAGATGATCAGTGCATGATCAGTCACGTGATCAGTGCATGATCAGCCAAGTGATCAGTGCATGATAGCCACTGATCAGTGTATGATCAGCCACGTGATCAGTGCATGATCAGTTACGTGATCAGTGTATGATCAGCCACGTGATCAGTGCATGATCAGTCACGTGAACAGTGCATGATCAGCCACGTGATCAGTGCATGATAGCCACGTGATCAGTGCATGATCAGTCACGTGATCAGTGTATGATCAGTCACGTGATCAGTGCATGGTAGCACGTGATCAGTGCATGATCAGCCACGTGATCAGTGCATGATAGCCACGTGATCAGTGCATGATCAGTCACGTGATCAGTGTATGATCAGCCACGTGAACAGTGCATGCTCAGTCACGTGATCTGGGCCTGCTGAGCTGCGTGATTACTGTCTGCTCATCTGCTTGACAATTGCCAGCTGAGCTGCACGATTCCTGCCTGTCATCTGCTTGACAATTGTCAGCTGTGCTGCGTAATTCCTGCCTGCTCAGCTGCTTGATTATTGCCAGCTGAGCAGCATGATTCCTCACACCTGAGTTCCATGATTATTGCCTGCTGACTGTTTGATTCGTGCCTACTCAGCTCTTTGTTTATTGCCTCCAGAGGCACATGATCAGTGTATGATAGCAAACATGATCAGCGCATGATCAGTCACATGATCAGCGCCATTAAGTCACGTGATCACTACATGATAGTCATGTGATCAGTCCATGCTCAGTCACGGTATCAGTGCATGATCAGCCACGTGATCAGTGCATGATCAGCCAGGTGATCAGTTCATGATAGCTACGTGATCAGTGCATGATCAGTCACGTGATCTGTGCATGACCAGGCAGGTGATCAGTGCATGATCAGCCACGTGATCAGTGCATGATAGCCACGTGATCAGTGCATGATCAGTCACCTGATGGGTGTATGATCAGTCACGTGACCAGTACATGGTAGCTACATGATCATTGCATGATCAGCCACGTGAGTAGTGCATGATAGCCACGTGATCAGTGCATGATCAGTCACGTGATCAGTGCATGATCAGTCACGTGAACAGTGCATGATCAGTCACGTGATCAGTGCATGATCAGCCACGTGATCAGTGCATGATCAGTCACGTGATCAGTGCATGATCAGCCACGTGATCAGTGCATGATCAGTCACGTGATCAGTGCATGATATACGTGATCAGTGCATGATCAGTCACGTGATCAGTGCATGATAGCCACGTGATCAGTGCATGATCAGTCACGTGATCAGTGCATGATCAGTCACGTGATCAGTGCATGGTAGCTACATGATCAGTGCATGATCAGCCACGTGATCAGTGCATGATAGCCACGTGATCAGTGCATGATAGTCACGTGATCAGTGCATGATCAGTCACGTGATCAGTGCATGATCAGCCACGTGATCAGTGCATGATCAGTCACGTGATCAGTGCATGATCAGTCATGTGATCAGTGCATGATCAGGCACGTGATCAGTGCATGATCAGCCACGTGATCAGTGCATGATAGCCACGTGATCAGTGCATGATCAGTCACGTGATCAGTGCATGATCAGTCACGTGATCAGTGCATGATCAGCCACGTGATCAGTGCATGATCAGCCACGTGATCAGTGCATGATCAGTCACGTGATCAGTGCATGATCAGTCACGTGACCAGTACATGGTAGCTACGTGATCAGTGCATGATCAGCCACGTGATCAGTGCATGATAGCCACGTGATCAGTGCATGATCAGTCACGTGATCAGTGCATGATCAGTCACGTGATCAGTGCATGATCAGTCACGTGATCAGTGCATGATCAGTCACGTGATCAGTGCATGATAGCTACGTGATCAGTGCATGATCAGCCACGTGATCAGTGCATGATAGCCACGTGATCAGTGCATGATAGCCACGTGATCAGTGCATGATCAGTCATGTGATCAGTGTGTGATCAGCCACGTGATCAGTGCATGATAGCCACGTGATCAGTGCATGATAGCCACGTGATCAGTGCATGATAGCCACGTGATCAGTGCATGATCAGTCACGTGATCATGTGTGATCAGCCACGTGATCAGTGCATGATCAGCCACGTGATCAGTGCATGATCAATTACGTGATCAGTGCATGATCAGTCACGTGATCAGTGCATGGTAGCTACGTGATCAGTGCATGATCAGCCACGTGATCAGTGCATGATAGCCACGTGATCAGTGCATGATCAGTCACGTGATCAGTGCATGATCAGTCACGTGACCAGTACATGGTAGCTACGTGATCATTGCATGATCAGCCACGTGAGCAGTGCATGATAGCCACGTGATCAGTGCATGATCAGTCACATGATCAGTGTATGATCATCCGGGTGATCAGTGCATGATCAGTCATGTGATCAGTGCATGATATAGACGTGATCAGTGCATGATCAGTCACGTGATCAGTGTATGATCAGCCACGTGATCAGTGCATGATAGCCAGTTAATGAGTGCATGATAGCCAGATGATCAGTGCATGATCAGTCACGTGATCAGTGTATGATCAGCCACGTAATCAGTGCATGATAGCCACTGATCAGTGCATGATCAGCCACGTGATCAGTGCATGATCAGTTACGTGAGCAGTGTATGATCAGCCACGTGATCAGTGCATGGTCAGACACGTGAACAGTGTATGATCAGCCACGTGATCAGTGCATGATAGCCACGTGATCAGTGCATGATCAGTTACGTGATCAGTGTATGATCAGCCACGTGAACAGTGCATGCTCAGTCACGTGATCTGGGCCTGCTGAGCTGCGTGATTACTGTCTGCTCATCTGCTTGACAATTGCCAGCTGAGCTGCACGATTCCTGCCTGTCATCTGCTTGACAATTATCAGCTGTGCTGCGTAATTCCTGCCTGCTCAGCTGCTTGATTATTGCCAGCTGAGCAGCATGATTCCTCACACCTGAGTTCCATGATTATTGCCTGCTGACTGTTTGATTCGTGCCTACTCAGCTCTTTGTTTATTGCCTCCAGAGGCACATGATCAGTGTATGATAGCAAACATGATCAGCGCATGATCAGTCACATGATCAGCGCCATTAAGTCACGTGATCACTACATGATAGTCATGTGATCAGTCCATGCTCAGTCACGGTATCAGTGCATGATCAGCCACGTGATCAGTGCATGATCAGCCAGGTGATCAGTTCATGATAGCTATGTGATCAGTTCATGATTTGTCACGTGATCTGTGCATGACCAGGCAGGTGATCAGTGTATGATCAGCCACGTGATCAGTGCATGATAGCCACGTGATCAGTGCATGATCAGTCACCTGATGGGTGTATGATCAGTCACGTGACCAGTACATGGTAGCTACATGATCATTGCATGATCAGCCACGTGAGTAGTGCATGATAGCCACGTGATCAGTGCATGATCAGTCACGTGATCAGTGCATGATCACTCACGTTAACAGTGCATGATAAGTCACCTGATCAGTGCATGATCAGCCACGTGATCAGTGCATGATCACTCACGTGACCAGTACATGGTAGCTACGTGATCATTGCATGAACAGCCGCGTGAGCAGTGCATGATAGCCACGTGATCAGTGCATGATCAGTCATGATCAGTGTATGATCATCCGGGTGATCAGTGCATGGGCAGTCATGTGATCAGTGCATGATATAGACGTGATCAGTGCATGATCAGTCACGTGATCAGTGCATGATCAGCCACGTGATCAGTGCATGATAGCCAGTTAATGAGTGCATGATAGCCAGATGATCAGTGCATGATCAGTCACGTGATCAGTGCATGATCAGCCACGTGATCAGTGCATGATAGCCACTGATCAGTGCATGATCAGCCACGTGATCAGTGCATGATCAGTTACGTGAGCAGTGTATGATCAGCCACGTGATCAGTGCATGGTCAGACACGTGATCAGTGTATGATCAGCCACGTGATCAGTGCATGATAGCCACGTGATCAGTGCATGATCAGTCACGTGATCAGTGCATGATCACCACGTGAACAGTGCATGATCAGTCACGTGATCAGTGCATGATCAGCCACGTGATCAGTGCATGATAGTCACATGATCAGTGCATGATCATCCACGTGATCAGTGCATGATCAGTCATGTGATCAGTGCATGATATAGACGTGATCAGTGCATGATCAGTCACGTGATCAGTGCATGATAGCCACGTGATCAGTGCATGATCAGTCACCTGATCAGTGTATGATCATTCACGTGACCAGTACATGGTAGCTACATGATCATTGCATGATCAGCCACGTGATCAGTGCATGATAGCCACGTGATCACTGCATGATAGTCATGTGATCAGTCCATGCTCAGTCACGGTATCAGTGCATGATCAGCCACGTGATCAGTGCATGATCAGCCACGTGATCAGTTCATGATAGCTATGTGATCAGTTCATGATTTGTCACGTGATCTGTGCATGACCAGGCAGGTGATCAGTGTATGATCAGCCACGTGATCAGTGCATGATAGCCACGTGATCAGTGCATGATCCGTCACCTGATGGGTGTATGATCAGTCACTGACCGGTACATGGTAGCTACATGATCATTGCATGATCAGCCACGTGATCAGTGCATGATCAGTCACGTGATCAGTGCATGATCAGTCATGTGATCAGTGCATGATCAGGCACGTGATCAGTGCATGATCAGCCAAGTGATCAGTGCATGATAGCCACGTGATCAGTGCATGATCAGTCACGTGATCAGTGCATGATCAGTCACGTGATCAGTGCATGATCAGCCACGTGATCAGTGCATGATCAGCCACGTGATCAGTGCATGATCAATTACGTGATCAGTGCATGATCAGTCACGTGACCAGTATATGGTAGCTAGGTGATCATTGCATCATCAGCCACATGAGCCGTGCATGATAGCCACGAGATCAGTGGATGATCAGTCACGTGATCAGTGCATGATCACTCACGTTAACAGTGCAAGATAAGTCACCTGATCAGTGCATGATCAATTACGTGATCAGTGCATGATCAGTCACGTGACCAGTACATGGTAGCTACGTGATCATTGCATGATCAGCCACGTGATCAGTGCATGATAGCCACGTGATCAGTGCATGATAGCCACGTGATCAGTGCATGATCAGTCATGTGATACGTGTGTGATCAGCCACGTGATCAGGGCATGATATCCACGTGATCAGTGCATGATAGCCACGTGATCAGTGCATGATCAGTCACGTGATACATGTGTGATCAGCCACGTGATCAGTGCATGATGAGCCACGTGATCAGTGCAGGATCAATTACGTGATCAGTGCATGATCAGTCACGTGACCAGTACATGGTTGCTACGTGATCGTTGCATGATCAGCCACGTGAGCAGGGCATGATAGCCACGTGATCAGTGCATGATCAGTCACGTGATCAGTACATGATCAGTCACGTGAACAGTGCATGATCATTTACGTGATCTCTGCATGATCAGTCACGTGACCAGTATATGGTAGCTATGTGATCATTCCATGACGAGCCACGTGAGCAGTGCATGATAGCCACGTGATGTGTGCATGATGAGTTACGTGAGCAGAGTACGATCAGCCACGTGATCAGTGCATGAGTGCCACGTGATCAGTGCATGATATGTCACGTGACAAGTGTGTGATCAGCCACGTGAACAGTGCATGTTCAGCCACGTGATCAGTGCATGATAGCCACGTGATCAGTGCATGATCAGTTACCTGAGCACTGTATGATCAGCCACGTGATCAGTGCATGGTCAGACACGTGAACAGTGTATGATCAGCCATGTGATCAGTGCATGATATCCAAGTGATCAGTGCATGATCATCACGTGATCAGTGTATAATCAGCCACGTGAACAGTGCCTGCTCAGTCACGAGATCAGGGCCTGCTGAGCTGCGTGATTACTGTCTGCTCATCTGCTTGACAATTGCCAGCTGAGCTGCACGATTCCTGCCTGTCATCTGCTTGACAATTGACAGCTGTGCTGCGTAATTCCTGCCTGCTCAGCTGCTTGATTATTGCCAGCTGAGCAGCATGATTCCTCACAGCTGAGTTCCATGATTATTGCCTGCTGACTGTATAATTCGTGCCTACTCAGCTCTTTGTTTATTGCCTCCAGAGGCACATGATCAGTATATGATAGCAAACATTATCAGTGCATGATCAGTCACATGATCAGAGCCATTAAGTCACGTGATCACTACATGATAGTCATGTGATCAGTCCATGCTCAGTCACGGTATCAGTGCATGATCAGCCACGTGATCAGTGCATGATCAGCCAGGTGATCAGTTCATGATAGCTATGTGATCAGTTCATGATTTGTCACGTGATCTGTGCATGACCAGGCAGGTGATCAGTGCATGATCAGTCACGTGATCAGTGCATGATCAGTCACGTGATCAGTGCATGATCAGTCACGTGATCAGTGCATGATCAGCCACGTGATCAGTGCATGATAGCCACGTGATCAGTGCATGATCAGTTACGTGATCAGTGCATGATCAGTCACGTGACCAGTACATGGTAGCTACGTGATCATTGCATGATCAGCCACGTGAGCAGTGCATGATAGCCACGTGATCAGTGCATGATCAGTCACGTGATCAGTGCATGATCACTCACGTGACCAGTACATGGTAGCTAGGTGATCATTGCATGAACAGCCGCGTGAGCAGTGCATGATAGCCACGTGATCAGTGCATGATCTGTCGCATGATCAGTGTATGATCATCCGGGTGATCAGTGCATGGGCAGTCATGTGATCAGTGCATGATATAGACGTGATTATTGCATGATCAGTCTCGTGATCAGTGTATGATCAACCACGTGATCAGTGCACGATAGCCAGTTAATGAGTGCACGATAGCCAGATGATCAGTGCATTATCAGTCACGTGATCAGTGTATGATCAGCCAAGTAATCAGTGCATGATAGCCACGTGATCAGTGCATGATCAGCCACGTGATCAGTGCATGATCAGCCACGTGATCAGTGCATGATCAGCCACGTGATCAGTGCATGGTCAGTCACGTGAACAGTGTATGATCAGCCACGTGATCAGTGCATGATAGCCACGTGATCAGTGCATGATCAGTTACGTGATCAGTGTATGATCAGCCACGTGAACAGTGCATGCTCAGTCACGTGATCAGGGCCTGCTGAGCTGCGTGATTACTGTCTGCTCATCTGCTTGACAATTGCCAGCTGAGCTGCACGATTCCTGCCTGTCATCTGCTTGACAATTGTCAGCTGTGCTGCGTAATTCCTGCCTGCTCAGCTGCTTGATTATTGCCAGCTGAGCAGCATGATTCCTCACAGCTGAGTTCCATGATTATTGCCTGCTGACTGTTTGATTCGTGCCTACTCAGCTCTTTGTTTATTGCCTCCAGAGGCACATGATCAGTGTATGATAGCAAACATGATCAGCGCATGATCAGTCACATGATCAGCGCCATTAAGTCACGTGATCACTACATGATAGTCATGTGATCAGTCCATGCTCAGTCACGGTATCAGTGCATGATCAGCCACGTGATCAGTGCATGATCAGCCACGTGATCAGTTCATGATAGCTACGTGATCAGTTCATGATTTGTCACGTGATCTGTGCATGACCAGGCAGGTGATCAGTGTATGATCAGCCACGTGATCAGTGCATGATAGCCACGTGATCAGTGCATGATCAGTCACGTGATGGGTGCATGATCAGTCACGTGACCAGTACATGGTAGCTACATGATCATTGCATGATCAGCCACGTGAGCAGTGCATGATAGCCACGTGATCAGTGCATGATCAGCCACGTGATCAGTGCATGATCAGTTACGTGATCAGTGCATGATAAGTCACGTGATCAGTGCATGATCAGTCACGTGATCAGTGCATGATCAGTCACGTGACCAGTGCATGGTAGCCACGTGATCAGTGCATGATCAGCCACGTGATCAGTGCATGATAGCCACGTGATCAGTGCATGATCAGTCACATGATCAGTGCATGATCAGCCACGTGATCAGTGCATGATCAGTCACGTGATGAGTGCATGATATACACGTGATCAGTGCATGATCAGCCACGTGATCAGTGCATGATCAGCCACGTGATCAGTACATGATAGCCAGTGAATCAGTGCATGATAGCCACGTGATCAGTGCATGATCAGTTACGTGATCAGTGCATGATCAGCCACGTGATCAGTGCATGATAGCCACGTGATCAGTGCATGATCAGCCACGTGATCAGTGCATGATCAGTTACGTGATCAGTGCATGATCAGCCATGTGATCAGTGCATGATCAGACACGTGATCAGTGCATGATCAGTCACGTGATCAGTGCATGATAGTCACGTGATCAGTGTATGATCAGTCACGTGATCAGTGCATGATCAGCCACGTGATCAGTGCATGATCAGTCACGTGATCAGTGCATGATCAGCCACGTGATCAGTGCATGATCAGCCACGTGATCAGTGCATGATCAGCCACGTGATCAGTGCATGATCAATCACGTGATCAGTGCATGATATAGACGTGATCAGTGCATGATCAGTCACGTGATCAGTGCATGATAGCCACGTGATCAGTGCATGATCAGTCACCTGATCAGTGTATGATCATTCACGTGACCAGTACATGGTAGCTACATGATCATTGCATGATCAGCCACGTGAGCAGTGCATGATAGCCACGTGATCAGTGCATGATAGCCACGTGATCAGTGCATGATCAGTCACGTATCAGTGCATGATCAGTCACGTGATCAGTGCATGGTCAGTCACGTGATCAGTGCATGATAGCTACGTGATCAGTGCATGATCAGTCACGTGATCAGTGCATGATCAACCACGTGATCAGTGCATGATCAGCCACGTAATCAGTGCATGATAGCCACATGATCAGTGCATGATCAGTCACGTGATCAGTGTATGATCAGCCAAGTGACTAGTGCATGATAGCTACGTGATCAGTGCATGATCAGCCACGTGATCAGTGCATGATAGCTACGTGATCAGTGCATGATCAGCCACGTGATCAGTGCATGATCAGTCACGTGATCAGTGCATGATCAGCCACGTGATCAGTGTATGATCAGCCACGTGATCAGTGCATGATCAGTCATGTGATAGTGTGTGATCAGCCACGTGAACAGTGCATGATAGCCACGTGATCAGTGCATGATAGCCACGTGATCAGTGCATGATCAGTCACGTGATACATGTGTGATCAGTCACATGATCAGTGCATGATGAGCCAGGTGATCAGTGCATGATCAATTACGTGATCAGTGCATGATCAGTCACGTGACCAGTGCATGGTAGCCACGTGATCGGTGCATGATCAGCCACGTGATCAGTGCATGATAGTCACGTGATCAGTGCATGATCAGTCACGTGATCAGTACATGATCAGTCACGTGATCAGTGCATGATCAGCCACGTGATCAGTGCATGATCAGTCACGTGATCAGTACATGGTCAGCTATGTGATCATTCCATGATAGCCATGTGATCAGTGCATGATAGTCACGTGATCTGTGCATGATCAGTTACGTGATCAGTGTATGATCAGCCACGTGATCAGTGCATGAGAGCCACCTGATCAGTGCATGATCTGTCACGTGACAGGTGTGTGATCAGCCACGTGATCAGTGCATGATCAGCCACGTGATCAGTGCATGATAGCCACGTGATCAGTGTATGATCAGTTACGTGATCAGTGCATGATCAGTCACGTGATCAGTGCATGATCAGCCGCGTGAACAGTGCATGATCAGCCACGTGATCAGTGCATGATAGCCACGTGATCAGTGCATGATCATCACGCGATCAGTGTATGATCAGCCACGTGAACAGTGCCTGCTCAGTCACGTGATCAGGGCCTGCTGAGCTGCGTGATTACTGTCTGCTCATCTGCTTGACAATTGCCAGCTGAGCTGCATGATTCCTGCCTGTCATCTGCTTGACAATTGACAGCTGTGCTGCCTAATTCCTGCCTGCTAGCTGCTTGATTATTGCCAGCTGAGCAGCATGATTCCTCACAGCTGAGTTCCATGATTATTGCCTGCTGACTGTATAATTCGTGCCTACTCAGCTCTTTGTTTATTGCCTCCAGAGGCACATGATCAGTATATGATAGCAAACATTATCAGTGCATGATCAGTCACATGATCAGAGCCATTAAGTCACGTGATCACTACATGATAGTCATGTGATCAGTCCATGCTCAGTCACGGTATCAGTGCATGATCAGCCACGTGATCAGTGCATGATCAGCCAGGTGATCAGTTCATGATAGCTATGTGATCAGTTCATGATTTGTCACGTGATCAGTGCATGACCAGGCAGGTGATCAGTGCATGATCAGCCACGTGATCAGTGCATGATCAGCCACGTGATCAGTGCATGATCAGCCACGTGATCAGTGCATGATCAGCCACGTGATCAGTGCATGATCAATTACGTGATCAGTGCATGATCAGTCACGTGACCAGTATATGGTAGCTAGGTGATCATTGCATGATCAGCCACATGAGCCGTGCATGATAGCCACGAGATCAGTGCATGATCAGTCACGTGATCAGTGCATGATCACTCACGTGCACAGTGCATGATAAGTCACCTGATCAGTGCATGATCAATTACGTGATCAGTGCATGATCACTCACGTGACCAGTACATGGTAGCTACGTGATCATTGCATGAACAGCCGCGTGAGCAGTGCATGATAGCCACGTGATCAGTGCATGATCTGTCTCATGATCAGTGTATGATCATCCGGGTGATCAGTGCATGGGCAGTCATGTGATCAGTGCATGATATAGACGTGATCAGTGCATGATCAGTCTCGTGATCAGTGTATGATCAACCACGTGATCAGTGCACGATAGCCAGGTAATGAGTGCACGATAGCCAGATGATCAGTGCATTATCAGTCACGTGATCAGTGTATGATCAGCCAAGTAATCAGTGCATGATAGCCAACTGATCAGTGCATGATCAGCCACGTGATCAGTGCATGGTCAGTCACGTGATCAGTGCATGATCAGCCACGTGATCAGTGCATGGTCAGTCACGTGAATAGTGTATGATCAGCCACGTGATCAGTGCATGATAGCCACGTGATCAGTGCATGATCAGTCACGTGATCAGTGTATGATCAGCCACGTGATCAGTGCATGATCAGTCACGTGATCAGGGCCTGCTCAGCTGCGTGATTACTGTCTGCTCATCTGCTTGACAATTGCCAGATCAGCTGCACGATTCCTGCCTGTCATCTGCTTGACAATTATCAGCTGTGCTGAGTAATTCCTGCCTGATCAGCTGCTTGATTATTGCCAGCTGAGCAGCATGATTCCTCACGCCTGAGTTCCATGATTATTGCCTGCTGACTGTTTGATTCGTGCTTACTCAGCTCTTTGTTCATTGCCTCCACAGGCACATGATCAGTGTGTGATAGCAAACATGATCAGCGCATGATCAGTCACGTGATCAGCGCCATAAGCCACGTGATCATTGCATGATAGTTACGTGATCAGTGCATGATCAGTCACGGGATCAGTGCATGATCAGCTACGTGATCAGTGCATGATCAGCCACGTGATCAGTGCATGATAGCCACGTGATCAGTGCATGATTTGTCACGTGATCAGTGCATGATCAGCCACGTGATCAGTGCATGTTCAGCCACGTGATCAGTCCATGATAGCCACGTGATCAGTGCATGATCAGTCACGTGATGGGTGTATGATCAGCCACGTGATCAGTGCATGGTAGCTACGTTATCAGTGCATGATCAGCCACGTGAGTAGTGCATGATAGCCACGTGATCAGTGCATGATCAGTCACGTGATCAGTGCATGATCACCCACGTGAACAGTGCATGATAAGTCACGTGATCAGTGCATGATCAGCCACGCGATCAGTGCATGATCAGCCACATGATCAGTGCATGATCATCCACGTGATCATTGCATGATCAATCACGTGATCAGTGCATGATATAGACGTGATCAGTGCATGATCAGTCACGTGATCAGTGTATGATAGCCACGTGATCAGTGCATGATCAGTCACGTGATAAGTGCATGATCTGTCACGTGATCAGTACATGGTAGCTGCATGATCAGTGCATGATCATCCACATGATCAGTGCATGATAGCCACGTGATCAGTGCATGATAGCCATGTGATCAGTGCATGATCAGTCACGTGATCAGTGCATGATCAGCCACGTGATCAGTACATGATCAGCCACGTGATCAGTGCATGATAGCTACGTGATCAGTGCATGATCAGTCACGTGATCAGTGCATGATCAGTCACGTGATCAGTGCATGATCAGTCACGTGATCAGTGCAGGATCAGCCACGTGATCAGTGCATGATCAGTCACGTGATCAGTGCATGATAGTCACGTGATACGTGTATGATCAGCCACGTGATCAGTGCATGATAGCCACGTGAGCAGTGCATGATAGTCACGTGATCAGTGCATGATCAGTCACGTGATCGTGTATGATCATTTACGTGATCAGTGCATGATAGTCATGTGATCAGTGCAGGATAGCCACGTGATCAGTGCATGATCAGTCACGTGATCATGTATGATCAGCCACGTGATCAGTGCATGATCAGCCACGTGATCAGTGCAGGATCAATTGGGTGATCAGTGCATGATCAGTCACGTGATCAGTGCATGATTGCTACGTGATCGTTGTATGATCACCCAAGTGATCAGAGCATGATAGCCACGTGATCAGTGCATGATCAGTCACGTGATCAGTGCATGATCAGTCACGTGATCAGTGCATGATCAGCTACGTGATCAGTGCATGATCAGTCACGTGACCAGTGCATGATAACTACGTGATCGGTGCATGACGAGCCACGTGAGCAGTGCATGATAGCCACGTGATGTGTGCATGGTCAGTTACGTGAGCAGAGTATGATCAGCCACGTGATCAGTGCATGAGTGCCAGGTGATCAGTGCATGATATGTCACGTGACAGGTGTGTGATCAGCCACGTGAACAGTGCATGATCAGCCACGTGATCAGTGCATGATAGCCACGTGATCAGTGCATGATCAGCCACGTGAGCAGTGCATGATCAGCCACGTGATCAGTGTATGATCAGTCACGTGATCAGTGCATGATCAGCCACGTGATCAGTGCATGATAGCCACGTGATCAGTGCATGATCAATCACGTGATCAGTGTATGATCAGCCACGTGAACAGTGCATGCTCAGTCACGTGATCAGGGCCTGCTGAGCTGCGTGATTACTGTCTGCTCATCTGCTTGACAATTGCCAGCTGAGCTGTACGATTCCTGCCTGTCATCTTCTTGACAATTGCCAGCTGTGCTGCGTAATTCCTGCCTGCTCATCTACTTGATTATTGCCAGCTGAGCAGCATGATTTCTCACAGCTGAGTTCCATGATTATTGCCTGCTGACTGTATGATTCCTGCCTACTCAGCTCTTTGTTCATTGCCTCCAGAGGCACATGATCAGTGTATGATAGCAAACATGATCAGTACATGATCAGTCACATGATCAGCGCCATTAAGTCACGTGATCACTACATGATAGTCATGTGATCAGTCCATGCTCAGTCACAGTATCAGTGCATGATCAATTACGTGCTCAGTGCATGATCAGTCATGATTAATGTATGATATCTATGTGATCAGTGCATGATTTGTCACGTGATCAGTACATGAATAGGCACGTGATCATTGCATGATCAGTCACGTGATCAGTGCATGATAGCCACGTGATCAGTGCATGATCAGTCACGTGATCAGTGCATGATCATCCACGTGACCTGTACATGGTAGCTACGTGATCATTGCATGATCAGCCACGTGAGCAGTGCATGATAGCCACGTGATCAGTGCATGATCAGTCACGTGATCAGTGCATGATCAGTCACGTGATCAGTGCATGATAAGTCACGTGATCAGTGCATGATCAATTACGTGATCAGTGCATGATGACTCATGTGACCAGTACATGGTAGCTACGTGAACATCGCATGATCAGCCACGTGAGCAGTGCATGATAGCCACGTGATCAGTGCATGATCAGTCACATGATCAGTGTATGATCATCCACGTGATCAGTGCATGGGCAATCATGTGATCAGTGCATGTTATAGACGTGATCAGTGCATGATCAGTCTCGTGATCAGTGTATGATCAACCACGTGATCAGTGCACGATAGCCAGCTAATGAGTGCATGATAGCCAGATGATCAGTGCATGATCAGTCACGTGATCAGTGCATGATCAGTCAAGTAATCAGTGCATGATAGCCAACTGATCAGTGCATGATCAGTCACGTGATCAGTGCATGATCAGTTACGTGATCAGTGCATGATCAGTCACGTGATCAGTGCATGATCAGCCACGTGATCAGTGTATGATCAGTTACGTGATCAGTGCATGATAGCCACGTGATCAGTGCATGATCAGTCACGTGATCAGTGCATGATCAGCCACGTGATCAGTGCATGATCATCCACGTGATCAGTGCATGATCAGTCACGTGATCAGTGCATGATCAGTTACGTGATCAGTGCATGATCAGTCACGTGATCAGTGCATGATCAGCCACGTGATCAGTGCATGATGAGCCATGTGATCAGTGCATGATCAGCCACATGATCAGTGCATGATCAGCCACGTGATCAGTGCATGATCAGCCACGTGATCAGTGCATGATTAGTTACGTGATAAGTGTATGATCAGCCACGCGATCAGTGCATGATCAGTCACGTGATCAGTGCATGATCAGCCACGTGATCAGTGCATGATAGCCACGTGATCAGTGCATGATCAGTCACGTGATCAGTGCATGATCTGTCAGTGACCAGTACATGATAGCTGCGTGATCATTGCATGATCAGCCACGTGATAGTGCATGATAGCCACGTGATCAGTGCATGATCAGTCACGTGATCAGTGCATGATCAGTCACGTGATCAGTGCATGATCAGCCACGTGATCAGTGCATGATCAGTCACGTGATCAGTGTATGATAGCCACGTGATCAGTGCATGATCAGTCACGTGATCAGTGCATGATCAGTCACGTGATCAGTGCATGATCAGCCACGTGATCAGTGCATGATCAGCCACGTGATCAGTGCATGATCAATTACGTGATCAGTGCATGATCAGTCACGTGACCAGTACATAGTAGCTACGTGATCATTGCATGATCAGCCACGTGAGCAGTGCATGATAGCCACGTGATCAGTGCATGATCAGTCACGTGATCAGTGCATGATCAGCCACGTGATCAGTGCATGGTCAGCCACGTGATCAGTGCATGATCAGCCACGTGATCAGTGCATGATCAGTCACGTGATCAGTGCATGATAGCCACGTGATCAGTGCATGATCAGCCACGTGATCAGTGCATGATAGCCACGTGATCAGTGCACGATCAGTCACGTGATCAGTGTGTGATCAGTCACGTGATCAGTGCATGATCAGCCACGTGAGCAGTGCATGATCAGCCACGTGATCAGTGCATGATCAGTCACGTGATCGGTGCATGATCAGCCACGTGATCAGTGCATGATAGTTACGTGATCAGTGCATGATCAATCACGTGATCAGTGCATGATAGCCACGTGATCAGTGCATGCTCAGTCACGTGATCAGTGCATGATCAGTCGCGTGATCATGTGTGATCAGCCACGTGATCAGTGCATGATTGCCACGTCGTCAGTGCATGATTGCCACGTGATCTGTGCATGATCAGTCACGTGATCAGTGCATGATCAGCCACATGATCAGTGCATGATCAGCCACGTGATCAGTGCATGATAGTCACGTGATCACTGCATGATCAGTCACGTGATCAGTGCATGATCAGTCACGTGACACATGTGTGATCAGCCACGTGATCAGTGCATGATAAGCCACGTGATCAGTGCATGATCAGTCACGTGATCAGTGCATGATCAGTCACGTGATCAGTACATGGTTGCTACATGATCAGTGCATGATCAGCCACGTGAGCAGTGCATGATAGTCACGTGATCAGTGTATGATCAGCCACGTGATCAGTGCATGATCAGCCACGTGATCAGTGCATGATCATTTACGTGATCAGTGCATGATCAGTCACGTGACCAGTATATGGTAGCTACGTGATCATTGCATGATCAGCCACGTGAGCAGTGCATGATAGCCACGTGATGTGTGCATGATCAGCCACGTGAGCAGTGTATGATCAGCCACGTGATCGGTGCATGAGTGCCACGTGATCAGTGCATGATCAGTCACGTGACAGGTGTGTGATCAGCCACGTGAACAGTGCATGTTCAGTCACGTGATCAGTGCATGATAGCCACGTGATCAGTGCATGATCAGTTACGTGAGCAGTGTATGATCAGCCACGTGATCAGTGCATGGTCAGACACGTGAACAGTGTATGATCAGCCACGTGATCAGTGCATGATAGCCAAGTGATCAGTGCATGATCATCACGTGATAAGTGTATGATCAGCCACGTCAACAGTGCATGCTCAGTCACGTGATCAGAGCCTGCTGAGCCGCGTGATTACTGTCTGCTCATCTGCTTGACAATTGCCAGCTGAGCTGCACGATTCCTGCCTGTCATCTGCTTGACAATTGCCAGCTGTGCTGCGTAATTCCTGCCTGCTCAGCTGCTTGATTATTGCTAGCTGAGCAGCATGATTCCTCACAGCTGAGTTCCATGATTATTGCCTGCTGACTGTTTGATTCGTGCCTACTCAGCTCTTTGTTTATTGCCTCCAGAGGCACGTGATCAGTGTATGATAGCAAACATGATCAGTGCATGATCAGTCACATGATCAGCGCCATTAAGTCACTTGATCACTACATGATAGTCATGTGATCAGTGCATGCTCAGTCACGATATCAGTGCATGATCAGCCCCGTGATCAGTGCATGATCAGTCAGGTGATCAGTGCATGATAGCTACGTGATCAGTTCATGATTTGTCACGTGATCAGTGCATGACCAGCCAGGTGATCAGTGCATGATCAGCCGCGTGATCAGTGCATGATCAGTCACGTGATCAGTGCATGATCAGTCACGTGACCAGTGCATGATCAGCTGCGTGATCAGTGCATGATCAGCCACGTGATCAGTGCATGATCCATCGTGATCAGTGCATGATCAGTCACGTGACCGGTGCATGATAGCTCCGGGATCAGTGCATGATCAGCCACGTGATCAGTGCATGATAGCCACGTGATCAGTGCATGATCAGTCACGTGATCAGTGTATGATCATCCACGTGATCAGTGCATGATCAGTCACGTGATCAGTGCATGATCAATTACGTGATCAGTGCACGATCACTCACGTGATCAGTGCATGGTAGCTACGTGATCAGTGCATGAACAGCCGCGTGATCAGTGCATGATAGCCACGTGATCAGTGCATGATCTGTCGCGTGATCAGTGTATGATCATCCGTGTGATCAGTGCATGAGCAGTCACGTGATCAGTGCATGGTGTAGGCGTGATCAGTGCATGATCAGTCTCGTGATCAGTGTATGATCAACCACGTGATCAGTGCACGATAGCCAGGTAATGAGTGCACGATAGCCAGATGATCAGTGCATTATCAGTCACGTGATCAGTGTGTGATCAGCCAAGTAATCAGTGCATGATAGCCAACTGATCAGTGCATGATCAGTCACGTGATCAGTGCATGATCAGTTACGTGATCAGTGTATGATCAGCCACGTGATCAGTGCATGGTCAGACACGTGAACAGTGTATGATCAGCCACGTGATCAGTGCATGATAGCCACGTGATCAGTGCATGATCAGTTACGTGATAGGTGTGTGATCAGCCACGTGATCGGTGCATGCTCAGTCACGTGATCAAGGCCTGCTGAGCTGCGTGATTACTGTCTGCTCATCTGCTTGACAATTGCCAGCTGAGCTGCACGATTCCTGCCTGTCATCTGCTTGACAATTGCCACCTGTGCTGCGTAATTCCTGCCTGCTCAGCTGCTTGATTATTGCCAGCTGAGCAGCATGATTCCTCACACCTGAGTTCCATGATTATTGCCTGCTGACTGTTTGATTCGTGCCTACTCAGCTCTTTGTTTATTGCCTCCAGAGGCACATGATCAGTGTATGATAGCAAACATGATCAGCGCATGATCAGTCACATGATCAGCGCCATTAAGTCACGTGATCACTGCATGATAGTCACGTGATCAGTCCATGCTCAGTCACGGTATCAGTGCATGATCAGCCACGTGATCAGTGCATGACCAGTCACGTGATCAGTGCATGATAGCCACGTGATCAGTGCATGGTCAGTCACGTGATCAGTGCATGACCAGTCACGTGATCAGTGCATGATCAGCCACGTGATCAGTGCATGATAGCCACGTGATCAGTGCATGATCAGTCACGTGATCAGTGTATGATCAGTCACGTGACCAGTGCATGATAGCTACGTGATCATTGTATGATCAGCCACGTGAGTAGTGCATGATAGCCACATGATCAGTGCATGATCAATCACGTGATCGGTGCATGATCAGTCACGTGATCAGTGCATGGTCAGTCACGTGATCAGTGCATGATCAGCCACGTGATCAGTGCATGATCAGTCACGTGATCGGTGCATGATCAGCCACGTGATCAGTGCACGATCAGTCACGTGATCAGTGCATGATAGAGACGTGATCAGTGCATGATCAGCCACGTGATCAGTGCATGATAGCCACGTGATCAGTGCATGATCAGTCACCTGATCAGTGCATGATCAGTCACGTGATCAGTACATGGAAGCTACATGATCATTGCATGATCAGCCACGTGAGTAGTGCATGATAGCTACGTGATCAGTGCATGATAGTCATGTGATTAATCCATGTTCAGTGACGCAACAGTGCATGATCATTCACGTGATCAGTGCATGATCAGCCAAGTGATCAGTACAAGATAGCTACGTGATCAGTGCATGATTAGTCACGTGATCAAGTGCATGCATCAGGCACGTGATCAGTATATGATCAGCCACGTGATCAGTGCATGAGAGCCACGTGATCAGTGCATGATCAGTCACGTGATCAGTGCATGATCAGCCACGTGACCAGTGCATGGTAGCCACGTGATCATTGCATGATCAGCCACGTGATCAGTGCATGATATCGACGTGATCAGTGCGTGATCAGTCACGTGATCAGTGCATGATCAGTCACGTATCAGTACATGATCAGCCACGTGATCAGTGCATGATCAGCCACGTGATCAGTGCATGATAGCCACGTGATCAGTGCATGATCAGTCACGTGATCAGTGCATGATCAGTCACGTGATCAGTGTATGATCAGCCACGTGATCAGTGCATGATAGCTACGTGATCAGTGCATGATCAGTCACGTGATCAGTGCATGATCAGTCACTGACCAGTACATGGTAGCTACGTGATCATTGCATGATCAGCCACGTGATCAGTGCGTGATAGCCACATGATCAGTGCATGATCAGTCACGTGATCGGTGCATGATCAGTCACGTGATCAGTGCATGATCAGTCACGTGATCAGTGCATGATCAGCCACGTGATCAGTGCATGATAGCCACGTGATCAGTGCATGATCAGTCACGTGATCAGTGCATGATCAGCCACGTGATCAGTGCATCATCAGCCACGTGATCAGTGCATGATGAGCCACGTGATCAGTGCATGATCAATTACGTGATCAGTGCATGATCAGTCACGTGACCAGTACATGGTAGCTACGTGATCATTCCATGATCGGCCACGTGATCAGTGTATGATAGCCACGTGATCAGTGCATGATCAGTCACGTGATCAGTACGTGATCAGTCACGTGATCAGTGCATGATCATTCACGTGATCAGTGCATGATCAGTCACGTGACCAGTATATGGTAGCTATGTGATCATTCCATGACGAGCCACGTGAGCAGTGCATGATAGCCACGTGATGTGTGCATGATGAGTTACGTGAGCAGAGCATGATCAGCCACGTGATCAGTGCATGAGTGCCATGTGATCAGTGCATGATAAGTCACGTGACAGATGTGTGATCAGCCACGTGAACAGTGCATGATCAGCTACGTGATCAGTCCATGATAGCCACGTGATCAGTGTATGATCAGTTACGTGAGCAGTATATGATCAGCCAAGTGATCAGTGCATGGTCAAACACGTGAACAGTGTATGATCAGCCACGTGATCAGTGCATGATATCCAAGTGATCAGTGCATGATCATCACGTGATCATTGTATGATCAGCCACGTGAACAGTGCATGCTCAGTCACGTGATCAGGGCCTCCTGAGCTGCGTGATTACTGTCTGTTCATCTGCTTGACAATTGCCAGCTGAGCTACACGATTCCTGCCTGTCATCTGCTTGACAATTGACAGCTGTGCTGCGTAATTCCTGCCTGCTCAGCTGCTTTATTATTGCCAGCTGAGCAGCATGAGTCCTCACAGCTGAGTTCCATGATTATTGCCTGCTGACTGTTTGATTCGTGCCTACTCAGCTCTTTGTTTATTGCCTCCAGAGGCACATGATCAGTGTATGATAGCAAACATGATCAGCGCATGATCAGTCACATGATCAGAGCCATTAAGTCACGTGATCACTACATGATAGTCATGTGATCAGTCCATGCTCAGTCACGGTATCAGTGCATGATCAGTCACGTGATCAGTGCATGATCAGCCAGGTGATTAGTTCATGATAGCTATGTGATCAGTTCATGATTTGTCACGTGATCTGTGCATGATCAGCCACGTGATCAGTGCATGATCAGTCACGTGATCAGTGCATGATCAGTCACGTGATCAGTGCATGATCAGTCACGTGATCAGTGCATGATCAGCCACGTGATCAGTGCATGATCAGCCACGTGATCAGTGCATGATCAGCTACGTGATCAGTGCATGATCAGTCACGTGACCGGTACATGGTAGCCACATGATCATTGCATGATCAGCCACGTGAGCAGTGCATGATAGCCACGTGATCAGTGCATGATCAGTCACGTGATCTGTGCATGATCAGCCACGTGATCAGTGCATGATCAGTCACGTGATCAGTGCATGATCAAGGCCGGATCAGTGCATGATCAGTCACGTGATCAGTGCATGGTAGCCACGTGATCAGTGCATGATCAGCCGCGTGATCAGTGCATGATAGCCACGTGATCAGTGCATGATCAGTCACGTGATCAGTGCATGATCATTCAGGTGATCGGTGCATGGTCAGTCACGTGATCAGTGCATGATATCCACGTGATCGGTGCATGATCAGTCCCATGATCAGTGTATGATCAGCCACGTGATCAGTGCATGATAGCCAGGGAATGAGTGCATGATAGCCACATGATCAGTGCATGATCAGTCACGTGATCAGTGAATGATCAGCCACGTGATCAGTGCATGATAGCCAACTGATCAGTGCATGATCAGCCACGTGATCAGTGCATGATCAGTCACGTGATCAGTGCATGATCAGTCACGCGATCAGTGCATGATCAGTCACGTGATCAGTGCATGATCAGCCACGTGATCAGTGCATGATAGCCACGTGATCAGTGCATGATCAGTCACGTGATCAGTGTATGATCAGCCACGTGATCAGTGCATGATCAGTCACGTGATCAGTGCATGCTGAGCTGCATGATTACCGTCTGCTCATCTGCATGACAATTGCCAGCTGAGCTGCACGATTCCTGCCTGTCATCTGCTTGACAATTATCAGCTGTGCTGCGTAATTCCTGCCTGCTCAGCTGCTTGATTATTGCCAGCTGAGCAGCATGATTCCTCACACCTGAGTTCCATGATTATTGCCTGCTGACTGATTCGTGCCTAATCAGCTCTTTGTTCATTGCCTCCAGAGTCACGTGATCAGTGTATGATAGCCAACATGATCAGTGCATGATCAGTCACGTGATCAGTGCATTAAGTCACGTGATCACTGCATGATAGTCATGTGATCAGTGCATGATCAGTCACGGTATCAGTGCATGATCAGCCACGTGATCAGTGCATGATCAGCCAGGTGATCAGTGCATGATAGCTACGTGATCAGTGCATGATTTGTCACGTGATCTGTGCATGACCAGGCACGTGATCAGTGTATGATCAGCCACGTGAACAGTGCATGATAGCCACGTGATCAGTGCATGATCCGTCACGTGATCGGTGCATGATCAGTCACCTGATCAGTACATGGTAGCTACATGATCATTGCATGATCAGCCACGTGAGTAGTGCATGATAGCCACGTGATCAGTGCATGATCAGTCACGTGATCTGTGCATGATCAGCCACGTGATCAGTGCATGACCAGTCACGTGATCAGTGCATGATCAGCCACGTGATCAGTGCATGATCTGTCACGTGATCAGTGCATGATCAGTCCACGTGATCAGTGCATGATCAGTCACGTGATCAGTGCATGATATAGACGTGATCAGTGCATGATCAGCCACGTGATCAGTGCATGATCAGCCACGTGATCAGTGCATGATCAGTCGCGTGATCAGTGCATGATCAGTCAAGTGACCAGTGCATGGTAGCTACGTGATCATTGCATGATCAGCCACGTGAACAGTGCATGATAGCCACGTGATCAGTGCATGATCAGTCATGTGATCAGTGCATGATCAGTCACGTGATCAGTGCATGGTCAGCCACGTGATCAGTGCATGATCAGCCACGTGATCAGTGCATGATAGCTATGTGATCAGTGCATGATCAGTTACGTGATCAGTGCATGATCAGGTACGTGATCAGTGTATGATCAGCCACGTGATCAGTGCATGATAGCCACGTGATCAGTGCATGATCAGTCACCTGATCAGTGCATGATCAGTCACGTGACCAGTACATGGTAGCTACATGATCATTGCATGATCAGCCACGTGATAGTGCATGATAGCCACGTGATCAGTGCATGATCAGTCACGTGATCAGTGCATGATCAGTCACGTATCAGTGCATGATCAGCCACGTGATCAGTGTATGATCAGCCACGTGATCAGTGCATGATCAGCCACGTGATCAGTGCATGATCAGTCACGTGATCAGTGCATGATCAGCCACGTGATCAGTGCATGATCAGCCACGTGATCAGTGCATGATAGCCACGTGATCAGTGTATGATCAGTCACGTGATCAGTGCATGATCAGTCACTGACCAGTACATGGTAGCTACATGATCATTGCATGATCAGCCACGTGATCAGTGCATGATAGCCACGTGATCAGTGCATGATCAGTCACGTGATCAGTGTATGATCAGTCATGTGACCAGTGTATGATAGCCACGTGATCAGTGCATGATCAGCCACGTGATCAGTGCATGATAGCCACGTGATCAGTGCACAATCAGTCACGTGATCAGTGCATGATCAGTCACGTGATCTGTGCATGACTAGCCACGTGATCAGTGCATGATCAGCCACGTGATCAGTGCATGATCAATTACCTGATCAGTGCATGATCAGTCACGTGACCAGTACATGGTTGCTACGTGATCGTTGCATGATCAGCCACGTGAGCAGAGCATGATAGCCACGTGATCAGTGCATGATCAGTCACGTGATCAGTACATGATCAGTCACGTGATCAGTGCATGATCATTTACGTGATCTGTGCATGATCAGTCACGTGACCAGTATATGGTAGCTATATGATCATTGCATGACCAGCCACGTGAGCAGTGCATGATAGCCACGTGATGTGTGCATGATGAGTTACGTGAGCAGAGTATGATCAGCCACGTGATCAGTGCATGAGTGCCACGTGATCAGTGCATGATATGTCACGTGACAGGTGTGTGATCAGCCACGTGAACAGTGCATGTTCAGCCACGTGATCAGTGCATGATAGCCACGTGATCAGTGCATGATCAGTTACGTGAGCAGTGTATGATCAGCCACGTGATCAGTGCACGATCAGACACGTGAACAGTGTATGATCAGCCACGTGATCAGTGCATGATATCCAAGTGATCAGTTCATGATCATCACGTGATCAGTGTATGATCAGCCACGTGAACAGTGCATGCTCAATCACGTGATCAGGGCCTGCTGAGCTGCGTGATTACTGTCTGCTCATCTGCTTGACAATTGCCAGCTGAGCTGCACGATTCCTGCCTGTCATCTGCTTGACAATTGACAGCTGTGCTGCGTAATTCCTGCCTGCTCAGC
Organism: Bos javanicus; assembly: GCF_032452875.1. NCBI lineage: Eukaryota > Metazoa > Chordata > Mammalia > Artiodactyla > Bovidae > Bos > Bos javanicus. The sequence goes on from NW_026893773.1 coordinate 85,514, forward strand.
TGCTTGATTATTGCCAGCTGAGCAGCATGATTCCTCACAGCTGAGTTCCATGATTATTGCCTGCTGACTGTATGATTCGTGCCTACTCAGCTCTTTGTTTATTGCCTCCAGAGGCACATGATCAGTGTATGATAGCAAACATGATCAGTGCATGATCAGTCACATGATCAGAGCCATTAAGTCACGTGATCACTACATGATAGTCATGTGATCAGTCCATGCTCAGTCACGGTATCAGTGCATGATCAGCCACGTGATCAGTGCATGATCAGCCAGGAGATCAGTTCATGATAGCTATGTGATCAGTTCATGATTTGTCACGTGATCTGTGCATGACCAGGCAGGTGATCAGTGCATGATCAGTCACGTGATCAGTGCATGATCAGTCACGTGATCAGTGCATGATCAGTCACGTGATCAGTGCATGATCAGTCACGTGATCAGTGTATGATCAGACACGTGATCAGTGCATGATCAGCCACGTGATCAGTGCATGATCAGTCACGTGACCAGTATGGTAGCTACGTGATCAGTGCATGATCAGCCACGTGATCAGTGCATGATAGCCACGTGATCAGTGCATGATCAGTCACGTGACCAGTACATGGTAGCTACGTGATCATTGCACGAACAGCCGCGTGAGCAGTGCATGATAGCCACGTGATCAGTGCATGATCTGTCGCATGATCAGTGTATGATCATCCGGGTGATCAGTGCATGGGCAGTCATGTGATCAGTGCATGATATAGACGTGATTAGTGCATGATCAGTCTCGTGATCAGTGTATGATCAACCACGTGATCAGTGCATGATAGCCAGTTAATGAGTGCACGATAGCCAGATGATCAGTGCATTATCAGTCACGTGATCAGTGTATGATCAGCCAAGTAATCAGTGCATGATAGCCACTGATCAGTGTATGATCAGCCACGTGATCAGTGCATGATCAGTTACGTGAGCAGTGTATGATCAGCCACGTGATCAGTGCATGGTCAGACACGTGAACAGTGTATGATCAGCCACGTGATCAGTGCATGATAGCCACGTGATCAGTGCATTATCAGTTACGTGAGCAGCGTATGATCAGCCACGTGAACAGTGCATGCTCAGTCACGTGATCTGGGCCTGCTGAGCTGCGTGATTACCGTCTGCTCATCTGCTTGACAATTGCCAGCTGAGCTGCACGATTCCTGCCTGTTATCTGCTTGACAATTATCAGCTGTGCTGCGTAATTCCTGCCTGCTCAGCTGCTTGATTATTGCCAGCTGAGCAGCATGATTCCTCACACCTGAGTTCCATGATTGTTGCCTGCTGACTGTTTGATTCGTGCCTACTCAGCTCTTTGTTTATTGCCTCCAGAGGCACATGATCAGTGTATGATAGCAAACATGATCAGCGCATGATCAGTCACATGATCAGCGCCATTAAGTCACGTGATCACTACATGATAGTCATGTGATCAGTCCATGCTCAGTCACGGTATCAGTGCATGATCAGCCACGTGATCAGTGCATGATCAGCCAGGTGATCAATTCATGATAGCTATGTGATCAGTTCATGATTTGTCACGTGATCTGTGCATGACCAGGCAGGTGATCAGTGTATGATCAGCCACGTGATCAGTGCATGATAGCCACGTGATCAGTGCATGATCAGTCACCTGATGGGTGTATGATCAGTCACGTGACCGGTACATGGTAGCTACATGATCATTGCATGATCAGCCACGTGAGTAGTGCATGATAGCCACGTGATCAGTGCATGATCAGTCACGTGATCAGTGCATGATCACTCACGTGAACAGTGCATGATAAGTCACGTGATCAGTGCATGATCAGCCACGTGATCAGTGCATGATCAGTCACGTGATCAGTGCATGATCATCCACGTGATCAGTGCATGATCAGTCATGTGATCAGTGCATGATATAGACGTGATCAGTGCATGATCAGTCACGTGATCAGTGCATGATAGCCACGTGATCAGTGCATGATCAGTCACGTGATCAGTGCATGATCAGTCACGTGACCAGTACATGGTAGCTACATGATCAGTGCATGATCAGCCACGTGATCAGTGCATGATAGCCACGTGATCAGTGCATGATAGTCACGTGATCAGTGCATGATCAGTCACGTATCAGTGCATGATCAGCCACGTGATCAGTGCATGATCAGCCACGTGATCAGTGCATGATAGCCACGTGATCAGTGCATGATCAGTCACGTGATCAGTGCATGATCAGGCACGTGATCAGTGCATGATCAGCCACGTGATCAGTGCATGATAGCCACGTGATCAGTGCATGATCAGTCACGTGATCAGTGTATGATCAGTCACGTGACCAGTACATGGTAGCTACGTGATCAGTGCATGATCAGCCACGTGATCAGTGCATGATAGCCACGTGATCAGTGCATGATAGTCACGTGATCAGTGCATGATCAGTCACGTATCAGTGCATGATCAGCCACGTGATCAGTGCATGATCAGCCACGTGATCAGTGCATGATAGCTACGTGATCAGTGCATGATCAGTCACGTGATCAGTGCATGATCAGGCACGTGATCAGTGCATGATCAGCCACGTGATCAGTGCATGATAGCCACGTGATCAGTGCATGATCAGTCACGTGATCAGTGTATGATCAGTCACTGACCAGTACATGGTAGCTACATGATCATTGCATGATCAGCCACGTGATAGTGCATGATAGCCACGTGATCAGTGCATGATCAGTCACGTGATCAGTGCATGATCAGTCACGTGATCAGTGCATGATCAGCCACGTGATCAGTGCATGATCAGCCACGTGATCAGTGCATGATAGCCACGTGATCAGTGCATGATCAGTCACGTGATCAGTGCATGATCAGTCACGTGATCAGTGCATGATCAGCCACGTGATCAGTGCATGATCAGCCACGTGATCAGTGCATGATCAGTCACGTGATCAGTGCATGATCAGTCACGTGACCAGTACATGGTAGCTACGTGATCATTGCATGATCAGCCACGTGAGCAGTGCATGATAGCCACGTGATCAGTGCATGATCAGTCACGTGATCAGTGCATGATCAGTCACGTGATCAGTGCATGATCAGTCACGTGATCAGTGCATGATCAGTCACGTGATCAGTGCATGATCAGTCACGTGATCAGTGCATGATAGCTACGTGATCAGTGCATGATCAGCCACGTGATCAGTGCATGATAGCCACGTGATCAGTGCATGATCAGCCACGTGATCAGTGCATGATCAGTCACGTGATCAGTGTGATCAGCCACGTGATCAGTGCATGATCAGCCACGTGATCAGTGCATGATCAGTCACGTGATCAGTGCATGATCAGTCACGTGATCAGTGCATGATAGCTACGTGATCAGTGCATGATCAGCCACGTGATCAGTGCATGATAGCCACGTGATCAGTGCATGATCAGCCACGTGATCAGTGCATGATCAGTCACGTGATCATGTGTGATCAGCCACGTGATCAGTGCATGATAGCCACGTGATCAGTGCATGATAGCCACGTGATCAGTGCATGATCAGTCATGTGATCGTGTGTGATCAGCCACGTGATCAGTGCATGATATCCACGTGATCAGTGCATGATAGCCACGTGATCAGTGCATGATAGCCACGTGATCAGTGCATGATCAGTCACGTGATCATGTGTGATCAGCCACGTGATCAGTGCATGATGAGCCACGTGATCAGTGCATGATCAATTACGTGATCAGTGCATGATCAGTCACGTGACCAGTACATGGTTGCTACGTGATCGTTGCATGATCAGCCACGTGAGCAGTGCATGATAGCCACGTGATCAGTGCATGATCAGTCACGTGATCAGTGCATGATCAGTCACGTGAACAGTGCATGATCATTTACGTGATCTGTGCATGATCAGTCACGTGACCAGTATATGGTAGCTATGTGATCATTCCATGACGAGCCACGTGAGCAGTGCATGATAGCCACGTGATGTGTGCATGATGAGTTACGTGAGCAGAGTATGATCAGCCACGTGATCAGTGCATGAGTGCCACGTGATCAGTGCATGATATGTCACGTGACAGGTGTGTGATCAGCCACGTGAACAGTGCATGTTCAGCCACGTGATCAGTGCATGATAGCCACGTGATCAGTGCATGATCAGTTACGTGAGCAGTGTATGATCAGCCACGTGATCAGTGCATGGTCAGACACGTGAACAGTGTATGATCAGCCACGTGATCAGTGCATGATATCCAAGTGATCAGTGCATGATCATCACGTGATCAGTGTATGATCAGCCACGTGAACAGTGCATGCTCAGTCACGTGATCAGGGCCTGCTGAGCTGCGTGATTACTGTCTGCTCATCTGCTTGACAATTGCCAGCTGAGCTGCACGATTCCTGCCTGTCATCTGCTTGACAATTGACAGCTGTGCTGCGTAATTCCTGCCTGCTCAGCTGCTTGATTATTGCCAGCTGAGCAGCATGATTCCTCACACCTGAGTTCCATGATTATTGCCTGCTGACTGTTTGATTCGTGCCTACTCAGCTCTTTGTTTATTGCCTCCAGAGGCACATGATCAGTGTATGATAGCAAACATGATCAGTGCATGATCAGTCACATGATCAGCGCCATTAAGTCACGTGATCACTACATGATAGTCATGTGATCAGTCCATGCTCAGTCACGGTATCAGTGCATGATCAGCCACGTGATCAGTGCATGATCAGCCAGGTGATCAGTTCATGATAGCTATGTGATCAGTTCATGATTTGTCACGTGATCAGTGCATGACCAGGCAGGTGATCAGTGCATGATCAGTCACGTGATCAGTGCATGATCAGTCACGTGATCAGTGCATGATCAGCCACGTGATCAGTGCATGATCAGCCACGTGATCAGTGCATGATCAGTTACGTGATCAGTGCATGATCAGTCACGTGACCAGTGCATGGTAGCTACGTGATCAGTGCATGATCAGCCACGTGATCAGTGCATGATAGCCACGTGATCAGTGCATGATCAGTCACGTGATCAGTGCATGATCACTCACGTGATCAGTGCATGATCAGTCACGTGATCAGTGCATGATCAATCACGTGATCAGTGCATGATCAGTCACGTGATCAGTGCATGATAGCTACGTGATCAGTGCATGATCAGCCACGTGATCAGTGCATGATAGCCACGTGATCAGTGCATGATCAGCCACGTGATCAGTGCATGATCAGTCATGTGATCAGTGTGATCAGCCACGTGATCAGTGCATGATCAGCCACGTGATCAGTGCATGATCAGTCACGTGATCAGTGCATGATCAGTCACGTGATCAGTGCATGATAGCTACGTGATCAGTGCATGATCAGCCACGTGATCAGTGCATGATAGCCACGTGATCAGTGCATGATCAGCCACGTGATCAGTGCATGATCAGTCACGTGATCATGTGTGATCAGCCACGTGATCAGTGCATGATCAGCCACGTGATCAGTGCATGATCAGCCACGTGATCAGTGCATGATCAGTCACGTGATCAGTGTGATCAGCCACGTGATCAGTGCATGATCAGCCACGTGATCAGTGCATGATCAGTTACGTGATCAGTGCATGATCAGTCACGTGATCAGTGCATGATAGCTACGTGATCAGTGCATGATCAGCCACGTGATCAGTGCATGATAGCCACGTGATCAGTGCATGATCAGCCACGTGATCAGTGCATGATCAGTCACGTGATCATGTGTGATCAGCCACGTGATCAGTGCATGATAGCCACGTGATCAGTGCATGATAGCCACGTGATCAGTGCATGATCAGTCATGTGATACGTGTGTGATCAGCCACGTGATCAGTGCATGATATCCACGTGATCAGTGCATGATAGCCACGTGATCAGTGCATGATAGCCACGTGATCAGTGCATGATCAGTCACGTGATACATGTGTGATCAGCCACGTGATCAGTGCATGATGAGCCACGTGATCAGTGCATGATCAATTACGTGATCAGTGCATGATCAGTCACGTGACCAGTACATGGTTGCTACGTGATCGTTGCATGATCAGCCACGTGAGCAGTGCATGATAGCCACGTGATCAGTGCATGATCAGTCACGTGATCAGTGCATGATCAGTCACGTGAACAGTGCATGATCATTTACGTGATCTGTGCATGATCAGTCACGTGACCAGTATATGGTAGCTATGTGATCATTCCATGACGAGCCACGTGAGCAGTGCATGATAGCCACGTGATGTGTGCATGATGAGTTACGTGAGCAGAGTATGATCAGCCACGTGATCAGTGCATGAGTGCCACGTGATCAGTGCATGATATGTCACGTGACAGGTGTGTGATCAGCCACGTGAACAGTGCATGTTCAGCCACGTGATCAGTGCATGATAGCCACGTGATCAGTGCATGATCAGTTACGTGAGCAGTGTATGATCAGCCACGTGATCAGTGCATGGTCAGACACGTGAACAGTGTATGATCAGCCACGTGATCAGTGCATGATATCCAAGTGATCAGTGCATGATCATCACGTGATCAGTGTATGATCAGCCACGTGAACAGTGCATGCTCAGTCACGTGATCAGGGCCTGCTGAGCTGCGTGATTACTGTCTGCTCATCTGCTTGACAATTGCCAGCTGAGCTGCACGATTCCTGCCTGTCATCTGCTTGACAATTGACAGCTGTGCTGCGTAATTCCTGCCTGCTCAGCTGCTTGATTATTGCCAGCTGAGCAGCATGATTCCTCACAGCTGAGTTCCATGATTATTGCCTGCTGACTGTATGATTCGTGCCTACTCAGCTCTTTGTTTATTGCCTCCAGAGGCACATGATCAGTGTATGATAGCAAACATGATCAGTGCATGATCAGTCACATGATCAGAGCCATTAAGTCACGTGATCACTACATGATAGTCATGTGATCAGTCCATGCTCAGTCACGGTATCAGTGCATGATCAGCCACGTGATCAGTGCATGATCAGCCAGGTGATCAGTTCATGATAGCTATGTGATCAGTTCATGATTTGTCACGTGATCAGTGCATGACCAGGCAGGTGATCAGTGCATGATCAGTCACGTGATCAGTGCATGATCAGTCACGTGATCAGTGCATGATCAGCCACGTGATCAGTGCATGATCAGCCACGTGATCAGTGCATGATCAATTACGTGATCAGTGCATGATCAGTCACGTGACCAGTATATGGTAGCTACGTGATCATTGCATGATCAGCCACGTGAGCAGTGCATGATAGCCACGTGATCAGTGCATGATCAGTCACGTGATCAGTGCATGATCACTCACGTGATCAGTGCATGATAAGTCACGTGATCAGTGCATGATCAATTACGTGATCAGTGCATGATCAGTCACGTGACCAGTACATGGTAGCTACGTGATCATTGCATGATCAGCCACGTGATCAGTGCATGATCATCGCATGATCAGTGTATGATCATCCGGGTGATCAGTGCATGGGCAGTCATGTGATCAGTGCATGATATAGACGTGATCAGTGCATGATCAGTCACGTGATCAGTGTATGATCAACCACGTGATCAGTGCATGATAGCCAGTTAATGAGTGCATGATAGCCAGATGATCAGTGCATGATCAGTCACGTGATCAGTGTATGATCAGCCACGTGATCAGTGCATGATAGCCACTGATCAGTGCATGATCAGCCACGTGATCAGTGCATGATCAGTTACGTGAGCAGTGTATGATCAGCCACGTGATCAGTGCATGGTCAGACACGTGAACAGTGTATGATCAGCCACGTGATCAGTGCATGATAGCCACGTGATCAGTGCATGATCAGTCACGTGATCAGTGTATGATCAGCCACGTGAACAGTGCATGCTCAGTCACGTGATCTGGGCCTGCTGAGCTGCGTGATTACTGTCTGCTCATCTGCTTGACAATTGCCAGCTGAGCTGCACGATTCCTGCCTGTCATCTGCTTGACAATTATCAGCTGTGCTGCGTAATTCCTGCCTGCTCAGCTGCTTGATTATTGCCAGCTGAGCAGCATGATTCCTCACACCTGAGTTCCATGATTATTGCCTGCTGACTGTTTGATTCGTGCCTACTCAGCTCTTTGTTTATTGCCTCCAGAGGCACATGATCAGTGTATGATAGCAAACATGATCAGCGCATGATCAGTCACATGATCAGCGCCATTAAGTCACGTGATCACTACATGATAGTCATGTGATCAGTCCATGCTCAGTCACGGTATCAGTGCATGATCAGCCACGTGATCAGTGCATGATCAGCCAGGTGATCAGTTCATGATAGCTATGTGATCAGTTCATGATTTGTCACGTGATCTGTGCATGACCAGGCAGGTGATCAGTGCATGATCAGCCACGTGATCAGTGCATGATAGCCACGTGATCAGTGCATGATCAGTCACCTGATGGGTGTATGATCAGTCACGTGACCAGTACATGGTAGCTACATGATCATTGCATGATCAGCCACGTGAGTAGTGCATGATAGCCACGTGATCAGTGCATGATCAGTCACGTGATCAGTGCATGATCACTCACGTGAACAGTGCATGATAAGTCACGTGATCAGTGCATGATCAGCCACGTGATCAGTGCATGATCACTCACGTGACCAGTACATGGTAGCTACGTGATCATTGCATGATCAGCCACGTGATCAGTGCATGATAGCCACGTGATCAGTGCATGATCAGTCACATGATCAGTGTATGATCATCCGGGTGATCAGTGCATGATCAGTCATGTGATCAGTGCATGATATAGACGTGATCAGTGCATGATCAGTCACGTGATCAGTGTATGATCAACCACGTGATCAGTGCATGATAGCCAGTTAATGAGTGCATGATAGCCAGATGATCAGTGCATGATCAGTCACGTGATCAGTGTATGATCAGCCACGTGATCAGTGCATGATAGCCACTGATCAGTGCATGATCAGCCACGTGATCAGTGCATGATCAGTTACGTGAGCAGTGTATGATCAGCCACGTGATCAGTGCATGGTCAGACACGTGAACAGTGTATGATCAGCCACGTGATCAGTGCATGATAGCCACGTGATCAGTGCATGATCAGTCACGTGATCAGTGTATGATCAGCCACGTGAACAGTGCATGCTCAGTCACGTGATCTGGGCCTGCTGAGCTGCGTGATTACCGTCTGCTCATCTGCTTGACAATTGCCAGCTGAGCTGCACGATTCCTGCCTGTCATCTGCTTGACAATTGTCAGCTGTGCTGCGTAATTCCTGCCTGCTCAGCTGCTTGATTATTGCCAGCTGAGCAGCATGATTCCTCACACCTGAGTTCCATGATTATTGCCTGCTGACTGTTTGATTCGTGCCTACTCAGCTCTTTGTTTATTGCCTCCAGAGGCACATGATCAGTGTATGATAGCAAACATGATCAGCGCATGATCAGTCACATGATCAGCGCCATTAAGTCACGTGATCACTACATGATAGTCATGTGATCAGTCCATGCTCAGTCACGGTATCAGTGCATGATCAGCCACGTGATCAGTGCATGATCAGTCACATGATCAGTGTATGATCATCCACGTGATCAGTGCATGATCAGTCATGTGATCAGTGCATGATATAGACGTGATCAGTGCATGATCAGTCACGTGATCAGTGCATGATAGCCACGTGATCAGTGCATGATCAGTCACCTGATGGGTGTATGATCAGTCACGTGACCTGTACATGGTAGCTACATGATCATTGCATGATCAGCCACGTGAGTAGTGCATGATAGCCACGTGATCAGTGCATGATCAGTCACGTGATCAGTGCATGATCAGTCACGTATCAGTGCATGATCAGCCACGTGATCAGTGCATGATCAGCCACGTGATCAGTGCATGATAGCTACGTGATCAGTGCATGATCAGTCACGTGATCAGTGCATGATCAGGCACGTGATCAGTGCATGATCAGCCACGTGATCAGTGCATGATAGCCACGTGATCAGTGCATGATCAGTCACGTGATCAGTGCATGATCAGTCACTGACCAGTACATGGTAGCTACATGATCATTGCATGATCAGCCACGTGATAGTGCATGATAGCCACGTGATCAGTGCATGATCAGTCACGTGATCAGTGCATGATCAGTCACGTGATCAGTGCATGATCAGTCACGTGATCAGTGCATGATCAGCCACGTGATCAGTGCATGATAGCCACGTGATCAGTGCATGATCAGTCACGTGATCAGTGCATGATCAGTCACGTGATCAGTGCATGATCAGCCACGTGATCAGTGCATGATCAGCCACGTGATCAGTGCATGATCAGTCACGTGATCAGTGCATGATCAGTCACGTGATCAGTGCATGGTAGCTACGTGATCATTGCATGATCAGCCACGTGAGCAGTGCATGATAGCCACGTGATCAGTGCATGATCAGTCACGTGATCAGTGCATGATCAGTCACGTGATCAGTGCATGATCAGTCACGTGATCAGTGCATGATCAGCCACGTGATCAGTGCATGATCAGTCACGTGATCATGTGTGATCAGCCACGTGATCAGTGCATGATCAGCCACGTGATCAGTGCATGATCAGTCACGTGATCAGTGCATGATCAGTCACGTGATCAGTGCATGATAGCTACGTGATCATTGCATGATCAGCCACGTGATCAGTGCATGATAGCCACGTGATCAGTGCATGATCAGCCACGTGATCAGTGCATGATCAGTCACGTGATCAGTGTGATCAGCCACGTGATCAGTGCATGATAGCCACGTGATCAGTGCATGATCAGCCACGTGATCAGTGCATGATCAGTCACGTGATCAGTGTGATCAGCCACGTGATCAGTGCATGATCAGCCACGTGATCAGTGCATGATCAGTCACGTGATCAGTGCATGATCAGTCACGTGATCAGTGCATGATAGCTACGTGATCATTGCATGATCAGCCACGTGATCAGTGCATGATAGCCACGTGATCAGTGCATGATCAGCCACGTGATCAGTGCATGATCAGTCACGTGATCATGTGTGATCAGCCACGTGATCAGTGCATGATAGCCACGTGATCAGTGCATGATAGCCACGTGATCAGTGCATGATCAGTCATGTGATACGTGTGTGATCAGCCACGTGATCAGTGCATGATATCCACGTGATCAGTGCATGATAGCCACGTGATCAGTGCATGATAGCCACGTGATCAGTGCATGATCAGTCACGTGATACATGTGTGATCAGCCACGTGATCAGTGCATGATGAGCCACGTGATCAGTGCATGATCAATTACGTGATCAGTGCATGATCAGTCACGTGACCAGTACATGGTTGCTACGTGATCGTTGCATGATCAGCCACGTGAGCAGTGCATGATAGCCACGTGATCAGTGCATGATCAGTCACGTGATCAGTACATGATCAGTCACGTGAACAGTGCATGATCATTTACGTGATCTGTGCATGATCAGTCACGTGACCAGTATATGGTAGCTATGTGATCATTCCATGACGAGCCACGTGAGCAGTGCATGATAGCCACGTGATGTGTGCATGATGAGTTACGTGAGCAGAGTATGATCAGCCACGTGATCAGTGCATGAGTGCCACGTGATCAGTGCATGATATGTCACGTGACAGGTGTGTGATCAGCCACGTGAACAGTGCATGTTCAGCCACGTGATCAGTGCATGATAGCCACGTGATCAGTGCATGATCAGTTACGTGAGCAGTGTATGATCAGCCACGTGATCAGTGCATGGTCAGACACGTGAACAGTGTATGATCAGCCACGTGATCAGTGCATGATATCCAAGTGATCAGTGCATGATCATCACGTGATCAGTGTATGATCAGCCACGTGAACAGTGCATGCTCAGTCACGTGATCAGGGCCTGCTGAGCTGCGTGATTACTGTCTGCTCATCTGCTTGACAATTGCCAGCTGAGCTGCACGATTCCTGCCTGTCATCTGCTTGACAATTGACAGCTGTGCTGCGTAATTCCTGCCTGCTCAGCTGCTTGATTATTGCCAGCTGAGCAGCATGATTCCTCACAGCTGAGTTCCATGATTATTGCCTGCTGACTGTATGATTCGTGCCTACTCAGCTCTTTGTTTATTGCCTCCAGAGGCACATGATCAGTGTATGATAGCAAACATGATCAGTGCATGATCAGTCACATGATCAGAGCCATTAAGTCACGTGATCACTACATGATAGTCATGTGATCAGTCCATGCTCAGTCACGGTATCAGTGCATGATCAGCCACGTGATCAGTGCATGATCAGCCAGGTGATCAGTTCATGATAGCTATGTGATCAGTGCATGATTTGTCACGTGATCAGTGCATGACCAGGCAGGTGATCAGTGCATGATCAGTCACGTGATCAGTGCATGATCAGTCACGTGATCAGTGCATGATCAGCCACGTGATCAGTGCATGATCAGCCACGTGATCAGTGCATGATCAATTACGTGATCAGTGCATGATCAGTCACGTGACCAGTATATGGTAGCTAGGTGATCATTGCATGATCAGCCACGTGAGCAGTGCATGATAGCCACGTGATCAGTGCATGATCAGTCACGTGATCAGTGCATGATCACTCACGTGATCAGTGCATGATAAGTCACCTGATCAGTGCATGATCAATTACGTGATCAGTGCATGATCACTCACGTGACCAGTACATGGTAGCTACGTGATCATTGCATGATATGTCGCATGATCAGTGTATGATCATCCGGGTGATCAGTGCATGGGCAGTCATGTGATCAGTGCATGATATAGACGTGATCAGTGCATGATCAGTCACGTGATCAGTGTATGATCAACCACGTGATCAGTGCATGATAGCCAGTTAATGAGTGCATGATAGCCAGATGATCAGTGCATGATCAGTCACGTGATCAGTGTATGATCAGCCACGTAATCAGTGCATGATAGCCACTGATCAGTGCATGATCAGCCACGTGATCAGTGCATGATCAGTTACGTGAGCAGTGTATGATCAGCCACGTGATCAGTGCATGGTCAGACACGTGAACAGTGTATGATCAGCCACGTGATCAGTGCATGATAGCCACGTGATCAGTGCATGATCAGTCACGTGATCAGTGTATGATCAGCCACGTGAACAGTGCATGCTCAGTCACGTGATCTGGGCCTGCTGAGCTGCGTGATTACTGTCTGCTCATCTGCTTGACAATTGCCAGCTGAGCTGCACGATTCCTGCCTGTCATCTGCTTGACAATTATCAGCTGTGCTGCGTAATTCCTGCCTGCTCAGCTGCTTGATTATTGCCAGCTGAGCAGCATGATTCCTCACACCTGAGTTCCATGATTATTGCCTGCTGACTGTTTGATTCGTGCCTACTCAGCTCTTTGTTTATTGCCTCCAGAGGCACATGATCAGTGTATGATAGCAAACATGATCAGCGCATGATCAGTCACATGATCAGCGCCATTAAGTCACGTGATCACTACATGATAGTCATGTGATCAGTCCATGCTCAGTCACGGTATCAGTGCATGATCAGCCACGTGATCAGTGCATGATCAGCCAGGTGATCAGTTCATGATAGCTATGTGATCAGTGCATGATTTGTCACGTGATCAGTGCATGACCAGGCAGGTGATCAGTGCATGATCAGCCACGTGATCAGTGCATGATAGCCACGTGATCAGTGCATGATCAGTCACCTGATGGGTGTATGATCAGTCACGTGACCGGTACATGGTAGCTACATGATCATTGCATGATCAGCCACGTGAGTAGTGCATGATAGCCACGTGATCAGTGCATGATCAGTCACGTGATCAGTGCATGATCACTCACGTGAACAGTGCATGATAAGTCACCTGATCAGTGCATGATCAGCCACGTGATCAGTGCATGATCACTCACGTGACCAGTACATGGTAGCTACGTGATCATTGCATGATCAGCCACGTGATCAGTGCATGATAGCCACGTGATCAGTGCATGATCAGTCACATGATCAGTGTATGATCATCCGGGTGATCAGTGCATGATCAGTCATGTGATCAGTGCATGATATAGACGTGATCAGTGCATGATCAGTCTCGTGATCAGTGCATGATCAACCACGTGATCAGTGCATGATAGCCAGTTAATGAGTGCATGATAGCCAGTGATCAGTGCATGATCAGTCACGTGATCAGTGCATGATCAGCCACGTGATCAGTGCATGATAGCCACTGATCAGTGCATGATCAGCCACGTGATCAGTGCATGATCAGTTACGTGAGCAGTGTATGATCAGCCACGTGATCAGTGCATGGTCAGACACGTGAACAGTGTATGATCAGCCACGTGATCAGTGCATGATAGCCACGTGATCAGTGCATGATCAGTCACGTGATCAGTGTATGATCAGCCACGTGAACAGTGCATGCTCAGTCACGTGATCTGGGCCTGCTGAGCTGCGTGATTACTGTCTGCTCATCTGCTTGACAATTGCCAGCTGAGCTGCACGATTCCTGCCTGTCATCTGCTTGACAATTGTCAGCTGTGCTGCGTAATTCCTGCCTGCTCAGCTGCTTGATTATTGCCAGCTGAGCAGCATGATTCCTCACACTGAGTTCCATGATTATTGCCTGCTGACTGTTTGATTCGTGCCTACTCAGCTCTTTGTTTATTGCCTCCAGAGGCACATGATCAGTGTATGATAGCAAACATGATCAGCGCATGATCAGTCACATGATCAGCGCCATTAAGTCACGTGATCACTACATGATAGTCATGTGATCAGTCCATGCTCAGTCACGGTATCAGTGCATGATCAGCCACGTGATCAGTGCATGATCTGTCACATGATCAGTGTATGATCATCCACGTGATCAGTGCATGGGCAGTCATGTGATCAGTGCATGATATAGACGTGATCAGTGCATGATCAGTCACGTGATCAGTGCATGATAGCCACGTGATCAGTGCATGATCAGTCACCTGATGGGTGTATGATCAGTCACGTGACCTGTACATGGTAGCTACATGATCATTGCATGATCAGCCACGTGAGTAGTGCATGATAGCCACGTGATCAGTGCATGATCAGTCACGTGATCAGTGCATGATCAGTCACGTATCAGTGCATGATCAGCCACGTGATCAGTGCATGATCAGCCACGTGATCAGTGCATGATAGCCACGTGATCAGTGCATGATCAGTCACGTGATCAGTGCATGATCAGGCACGTGATCAGTGCATGATCAGCCACGTGATCAGTGCATGATAGCCACGTGATCAGTGCATGATCAGTCACGTGATCAGTGCATGATCAGTCACGTGACCAGTACATGGTAGCTACATGATCATTGCATGATCAGCCACGTGATCAGTGCATGATAGCCACGTGATCAGTGCATGATCAGTCACGTGATCAGTGCATGATCAGTCACGTGATCAGTGCATGATCAGTCACGTGATCAGTGCATGATCAGCCACGTGATCAGTGCATGATAGCCACGTGATCAGTGCATGATCAGTCACGTGATCAGTGCATGATCAGTCACGTGATCAGTGCATGATCAGCCACGTGATCAGTGCATGATCAGCCACGTGATCAGTGCATGATCAATTACGTGATCAGTGCATGATCAGTCACGTGATCAGTGCATGGTAGCTACGTGATCAGTGCATGATCAGCCACGTGATCAGTGCATGATAGCCACGTGATCAGTGCATGATCAGTCACGTGATCAGTGCATGATCAGTCACGTGATCAGTGCATGATCAGTCACGTGATCAGTGCATGATCAATTACGTGATCAGTGCATGATCAGTCACGTGATCAGTGCATGATAGCTACGTGATCATTGCATGATCAGCCACGTGATCAGTGCATGATAGCCACGTGATCAGTGCATGATAGCCACGTGATCAGTGCATGATCAGTCATGTGATCGTGTGTGATCAGCCACGTGATCAGTGCATGATATCCACGTGATCAGTGCATGATAGCCACGTGATCAGTGCATGATAGCCACGTGATCAGTGCATGATCAGTCACGTGATCATGTGTGATCAGCCACGTGATCAGTGCATGATCAGCCACGTGATCAGTGCATGATCAGTTACGTGATCAGTGCATGATCAGTCACGTGATCAGTACATGGTAGCTACGTGATCAGTGCATGATCAGCCACGTGATCAGTGCATGATAGCCACGTGATCAGTGCATGATCAGTCACGTGATCAGTGCATGATCAGTCACGTGATCAGTGCATGATCAGCCACGTGATCAGTGCATGATCAGTCACGTGATCAGTGCATGATAGCTACGTGATCAGTGCATGATCAGCCACGTGATCAGTGCATGATAGCCACGTGATCAGTGCATGATCAGTCACGTGATCAGTGCATGATCAGCCACGTGATCAGTGCATGATCAGTCACGTGATCAGTGCATGATCACTCACGTGATCAGTGCATGATCAGTCACGTGATCAGTGCATGATCAATTACGTGATCAGTGCATGATCAGTCACGTGACCAGTACATGGTAGCTACGTGATCATTGCATGATCAGCCACGTGAGCAGTGCATGATAGCCACGTGATCAGTGCATGATCAGTCACGTGATCAGTGCATGATCATCCGTGATCAGTGCATGATCAGTCATGATCAGTGCATGATATAGACGTGATCAGTGCATGATCAGTCACGTGATCAGTGCATGATCAGCCACGTGATCAGTGCATGATAGCCAGTTAATGAGTGCATGATAGCCAGATGATCAGTGCATGATCAGTCACGTGATCAGTGTATGATCAGCCACGTGATCAGTGCATGATAGCCACTGATCAGTGCATGATCAGCCACGTGATCAGTGCATGATCAGTTACGTGAGCAGTGTATGATCAGCCACGTGATCAGTGCATGGTCAGACACGTGAACAGTGTATGATCAGCCACGTGATCAGTGCATGATAGCCACGTGATCAGTGCATGATCAGTCACGTGATCAGTGTATGATCAGCCACGTGAACAGTGCATGCTCAGTCACGTGATCTGGGCCTGCTGAGCTGCGTGATTACTGTCTGCTCATCTGCTTGACAATTGCCAGCTGAGCTGCACGATTCCTGCCTGTCATCTGCTTGACAATTATCAGCTGTGCTGCGTAATTCCTGCCTGCTCAGCTGCTTGATTATTGCCAGCTGAGCAGCATGATTCCTCACACCTGAGTTCCATGATTATTGCCTGCTGACTGTTTGATTCGTGCCTACTCAGCTCTTTGTTTATTGCCTCCAGAGGCACATGATCAGTGTATGATAGCAAACATGATCAGCATGATCAGTCACATGATCAGCGCCATTAAGTCACGTGATCACTACATGATAGTCATGTGATCAGTCCATGCTCAGTCACGGTATCAGTGCATGATCAGCCACGTGATCAGTGCATGATCAGCCACGTGATCAGTTCATGATAGCCACGTGATCAGTGCATGATCAGTCACGTGATCAGTGCATGACCAGGCAGGTGATCAGTGCATGATCAGCCACGTGATCAGTGCATGATAGCCACGTGATCAGTGCATGATCAGTCACCTGATGGGTGTATGATCAGTCACGTGACCAGTACATGGTAGCTACATGATCATTGCATGATCAGCCACGTGAGTAGTGCATGATAGCCACGTGATCAGTGCATGATCAGTCACGTGATCAGTGCATGATCAGTCACGTGAACAGTGCATGATAAGTCACGTGATCAGTGCATGATCAGCCACGTGATCAGTGCATGATCAGTCACGTGATCAGTACATGATAGCTACGTGATCAGTGCATGATCAGCCACGTGATCAGTGCATGATAGCCACGTGATCAGTGCATGATCAGTCACATGATCAGTGCATGATCATCCACGTGATCAGTGCATGATCAGTCACGTGATCAGTGCATGATATAGACGTGATCAGTGCATGATCAGTCACGTGATCAGTGCATGATCAGCCACGTGATCAGTGCATGATAGCCAGTGATCAGTGCATGATAGCCAGTGATCAGTGCATGATCAGTCACGTGATCAGTGCATGATCAGCCACGTGATCAGTGCATGATAGCCACGTGATCAGTGCATGATCAGCCACGTGATCAGTGCATGATCAGTCACGTGAACAGTGCATGATCATTTACGTGATCAGTGCATGATCAGTCACGTGACCAGTATATGGTAGCTACGTGATCATTCCATGACGAGCCACGTGAGCAGTGCATGATAGCCACGTGATGTGTGCATGATGAGTTACGTGAGCAGAGTATGATCAGCCACGTGATCAGTGCATGAGTGCCACGTGATCAGTGCATGATATGTCACGTGACAGGTGTGTGATCAGCCACGTGAACAGTGCATGTTCAGCCACGTGATCAGTGCATGATAGCCACGTGATCAGTGCATGATCAGTTACGTGAGCAGTGTATGATCAGCCACGTGATCAGTGCATGGTCAGACACGTGAACAGTGTATGATCAGCCACGTGATCAGTGCATGATATCCAAGTGATCAGTGCATGATCATCACGTGATCAGTGTATGATCAGCCACGTGAACAGTGCATGCTCAGTCACGTGATCAGGGCCTGCTGAGCTGCGTGATTACTGTCTGCTCATCTGCTTGACAATTGCCAGCTGAGCTGCACGATTCCTGCCTGTCATCTGCTTGACAATTGCCAGCTGTGCTGCGTAATTCCTGCCTGCTCAGCTGCTTGATTATTGCCAGCTGAGCAGCATGATTCCTCACAGCTGAGTTCCATGATTATTGCCTGCTGACTGTATGATTCGTGCCTACTCAGCTCTTTGTTTATTGCCTCCAGAGGCACATGATCAGTGTATGATAGCAAACATGATCAGTGCATGATCAGTCACATGATCAGCGCCATTAAGTCACGTGATCACTACATGATAGTCATGTGATCAGTCCATGCTCAGTCACGGTATCAGTGCATGATCAGCCACGTGATCAGTGCATGATCAGCCAGGTGATCAGTTCATGATAGCTATGTGATCAGTGCATGATTTGTCACGTGATCAGTGCATGACCAGGCAGGTGATCAGTGCATGATCAGTCACGTGATCAGTGCATGATCAGTCACGTGATCAGTGCATGATCAGCCACGTGATCAGTGCATGATCAGCCACGTGATCAGTGCATGATCAATTACGTGATCAGTGCATGATCAGTCACGTGACCAGTATATGGTAGCTACGTGATCATTGCATGATCAGCCACGTGAGCAGTGCATGATAGCCACGTGATCAGTGCATGATCAGTCACGTGATCAGTGCATGATCACTCACGTGATCAGTGCATGATAAGTCACGTGATCAGTGCATGATCAATTACGTGATCAGTGCATGATCAGTCACGTGACCAGTACATGGTAGCTACGTGATCAGTGCATGATCAGCCACGTGATCAGTGCATGATCTGTCACATGATCAGTGCATGATCATCCGTGATCAGTGCATGATCAGTCATGTGATCAGTGCATGATATAGACGTGATCAGTGCATGATCAGTCACGTGATCAGTGTATGATCAACCACGTGATCAGTGCATGATAGCCAGTGAATGAGTGCATGATAGCCAGATGATCAGTGCATGATCAGTCACGTGATCAGTGTATGATCAGCCACGTGATCAGTGCATGATAGCCACGTGATCAGTGCATGATCAGCCACGTGATCAGTGCATGATCAGTTACGTGAGCAGTGTATGATCAGCCACGTGATCAGTGCATGGTCAGACACGTGAACAGTGTATGATCAGCCACGTGATCAGTGCATGATAGCCACGTGATCAGTGCATGATCAGTCACGTGATCAGTGTATGATCAGCCACGTGAACAGTGCATGCTCAGTCACGTGATCTGGGCCTGCTGAGCTGCGTGATTACTGTCTGCTCATCTGCTTGACAATTGCCAGCTGAGCTGCACGATTCCTGCCTGTCATCTGCTTGACAATTATCAGCTGTGCTGCGTAATTCCTGCCTGCTCAGCTGCTTGATTATTGCCAGCTGAGCAGCATGATTCCTCACACCTGAGTTCCATGATTATTGCCTGCTGACTGTTTGATTCGTGCCTACTCAGCTCTTTGTTTATTGCCTCCAGAGGCACATGATCAGTGTATGATAGCAAACATGATCAGCGCATGATCAGTCACATGATCAGCGCCATTAAGTCACGTGATCACTACATGATAGTCATGTGATCAGTCCATGCTCAGTCACGGTATCAGTGCATGATCAGCCACGTGATCAGTGCATGATCAGCCAGGTGATCAGTTCATGATAGCTATGTGATCAGTTCATGATTTGTCACGTGATCAGTGCATGACCAGGCAGGTGATCAGTGCATGATCAGCCACGTGATCAGTGCATGATAGCCACGTGATCAGTGCATGATCAGTCACCTGATGGGTGTATGATCAGTCACGTGACCAGTACATGGTAGCTACATGATCATTGCATGATCAGCCACGTGAGTAGTGCATGATAGCCACGTGATCAGTGCATGATCAGTCACGTGATCAGTGCATGATCACTCACGTGAACAGTGCATGATAAGTCACCTGATCAGTGCATGATCAGCCACGTGATCAGTGCATGATCACTCACGTGACCAGTACATGGTAGCTACGTGATCATTGCATGATCAGCCACGTGAGCAGTGCATGATAGCCACGTGATCAGTGCATGATCAGTCACATGATCAGTGTATGATCATCCGGGTGATCAGTGCATGGGCAGTCATGTGATCAGTGCATGATATAGACGTGATCAGTGCATGATCAGTCTCGTGATCAGTGTATGATCAGCCACGTGATCAGTGCATGATAGCCAGTTAATGAGTGCATGATAGCCAGATGATCAGTGCATGATCAGTCACGTGATCAGTGTATGATCAGCCACGTGATCAGTGCATGATAGCCACTGATCAGTGCATGATCAGCCACGTGATCAGTGCATGATCAGTTACGTGAGCAGTGTATGATCAGCCACGTGATCAGTGCATGGTCAGACACGTGAACAGTGTATGATCAGCCACGTGATCAGTGCATGATAGCCACGTGATCAGTGCATGATCAGTCACGTGATCAGTGTATGATCAGCCACGTGAACAGTGCATGCTCAGTCACGTGATCTGGGCCTGCTGAGCTGCGTGATTACTGTCTGCTCATCTGCTTGACAATTGCCAGCTGAGCTGCACGATTCCTGCCTGTCATCTGCTTGACAATTGTCAGCTGTGCTGCGTAATTCCTGCCTGCTCAGCTGCTTGATTATTGCCAGCTGAGCAGCATGATTCCTCACACCTGAGTTCCATGATTATTGCCTGCTGACTGTTTGATTCGTGCCTACTCAGCTCTTTGTTTATTGCCTCCAGAGGCACATGATCAGTGTATGATAGCAAACATGATCAGCGCATGATCAGTCACATGATCAGCGCCATTAAGTCACGTGATCACTACATGATAGTCATGTGATCAGTCCATGCTCAGTCACGGTATCAGTGCATGATCAGCCACGTGATCAGTGCATGATCTGTCACATGATCAGTGTATGATCATCCACGTGATCAGTGCATGGGCAGTCATGTGATCAGTGCATGATATAGACGTGATCAGTGCATGATCAGTCACGTGATCAGTGCATGATAGCCACGTGATCAGTGCATGATCAGTCACCTGATGGGTGTATGATCATTCACGTGACCTGTACATGGTAGCTACATGATCATTGCATGATCAGCCACGTGAGTAGTGCATGATAGCCACGTGATCAGTGCATGATCAGTCACGTGATCAGTGCATGATCAGTCACGTGATCAGTGCATGATCAGCCACGTGATCAGTGCATGATCAGCCACGTGATCAGTGCATGATAGCCACGTGATCAGTGCATGATCAGTCACGTGATCAGTGCATGATCAGGCACGTGATCAGTGCATGATCAGCCACGTGATCAGTGCATGATAGCCACGTGATCAGTGCATGATCAGTCACGTGATCAGTGCATGATCAGTCGTGACCAGTACATGGTAGCTACATGATCAGTGCATGATCAGCCACGTGATCAGTGCATGATAGCCACGTGATCAGTGCATGATCAGTCACGTGATCAGTGCATGATCAGTCACGTGATCAGTGCATGATCAGCCACGTGATCAGTGCATGATCAGCCACGTGATCAGTGCATGATAGCCACGTGATCAGTGCATGATCAGCCACGTGATCAGTGCATGATCAGTCACGTGATCAGTGCATGATCAGCCACGTGATCAGTGCATGATCAGCCACGTGATCAGTGCATGATCAATTACGTGATCAGTGCATGATCAGTCACGTGATCAGTGCATGGTAGCTACGTGATCAGTGCATGATCAGCCACGTGATCAGTGCATGATAGCCACGTGATCAGTGCATGATCAGTCACGTGATCAGTGCATGATCAGTCACGTGATCAGTGCATGATCAGTCACGTGATCAGTGCATGATCAATTACGTGATCAGTGCATGATCAGTCACGTGATCAGTGCATGATAGCTACGTGATCAGTGCATGATCAGCCACGTGATCAGTGCATGATAGCCACGTGATCAGTGCATGATAGCCACGTGATCAGTGCATGATCAGTCATGTGATCAGTGTGTGATCAGCCACGTGATCAGTGCATGATATCCACGTGATCAGTGCATGATAGCCACGTGATCAGTGCATGATAGCCACGTGATCAGTGCATGATCAGTCACGTGATCATGTGTGATCAGCCACGTGATCAGTGCATGATCAGCCACGTGATCAGTGCATGATCAATTACGTGATCAGTGCATGATCAGTCACGTGACCAGTACATGGTAGCTACGTGATCAGTGCATGATCAGCCACGTGATCAGTGCATGATAGCCACGTGATCAGTGCATGATCAGTCACGTGATCAGTGCATGATCAGTCACGTGATCAGTGCATGATCAGCCACGTGATCAGTGCATGATCAGTCACGTGATCAGTGCATGATAGCTACGTGATCAGTGCATGATCAGCCACGTGATCAGTGCATGATAGCCACGTGATCAGTGCATGATCAGTCACGTGATCAGTGTATGATCAGCCACGTGATCAGTGCATGATCAGTCACGTGATCAGTGCATGATCACTCACGTGATCAGTGCATGATCAGTCACGTGATCAGTGCATGATCAGTCACGTGATCAGTGCATGATCAGTCACGTGATCAGTGCATGATAGCTACGTGATCAGTGCATGATCAGCCACGTGATCAGTGCATGATAGCCACGTGATCAGTGCATGATCAGTCACGTGATCAGTGCATGATCATCCACGTGATCAGTGCATGATCAGTCACGTGATCAGTGCATGATATAGACGTGATCAGTGCATGATCAGTCACGTGATCAGTGCATGATCAGCCACGTGATCAGTGCATGATAGCCACGTGATCAGTGCATGATCAGCCAGTGATCAGTGCATGATCAGTCACGTGATCAGTGCATGATCAGCCACGTGATCAGTGCATGATAGCCACGTGATCAGTGCATGATCAGTCACGTGATCAGTGCATGATCAGTCACGTGATCAGTGCATGATCATTTACGTGATCAGTGCATGATCAGTCACGTGACCAGTATATGGTAGCTATGTGATCATTCCATGACGAGCCACGTGAGCAGTGCATGATAGCCACCTGATGTGTGCATGATCAGTTACGTGAGCAGTGTATGATCAGCCACGTGATCAGTGCATGATATGTCACGTGACAGGTGTGTGATCAGCCACGTGAACAGTGCATGTTCAGCCACGTGATCAGTGCATGATAGCCACGTGATCAGTGCATGATCAGTTACGTGAGCAGTGTATGATCAGCCACGTGATCAGTGCATGGTCAGACACGTGAACAGTGTATGATCAGCCACGTGATCAGTGCATGATATCCAAGTGATCAGTGCATGATCATCACGTGATCAGTGTATGATCAGCCACGTGAACAGTGCATGCTCAGTCACGTGATCAGGGCCTGCTGAGCTGCGTGATTACTGTCTGCTCATCTGCTTGACAATTGCCAGCTGAGCTGCACGATTCCTGCCTGTCATCTGCTTGACAATTGCCAGCTGTGCTGCGTAATTCCTGCCTGCTCAGCTGCTTGATTATTGCCAGCTGAGCAGCATGATTCCTCACAGCTGAGTTCCATGATTATTGCCTGCTGACTGTATGATTCGTGCCTACTCAGCTCTTTGTTTATTGCCTCCAGAGGCACATGATCAGTGTATGATAGCAAACATGATCAGTGCATGATCAGTCACATGATCAGCGCCATTAAGTCACGTGATCACTACATGATAGTCATGTGATCAGTCCATGCTCAGTCACGGTATCAGTGCATGATCAGCCACGTGATCAGTGCATGATCAGCCACGTGATCAGTTCATGATAGCTATGTGATCAGTGCATGATTTGTCACGTGATCAGTGCATGATCAGGCAGGTGATCAGTGCATGATCAGTCACGTGATCAGTGCATGATCAGTCACGTGATCAGTGCATGATCAGTCACGTGATCAGTGCATGATCAGCCACGTGATCAGTGCATGATCAGCCACGTGATCAGTGCATGATCAATTACGTGATCAGTGCATGATCAGTCACGTGACCAGTACATGGTAGCTACGTGATCAGTGCATGATCAGCCACGTGAGCAGTGCATGATAGCCACGTGATCAGTGCATGATCAGTCACGTGATCAGTGCATGATCAGTCACGTGATCAGTGCATGATCAGTCACGTGATCAGTGCATGATCAATTACGTGATCAGTGCATGATCAGTCACGTGACCAGTACATGGTAGCTACGTGATCATTGCATGATCAGCCACGTGATCAGTGCATGATAGCCACGTGATCAGTGCATGATCAGTCACATGATCAGTGTATGATCATCCACGTGATCAGTGCATGATCAGTCATGTGATCAGTGCATGATATAGACGTGATCAGTGCATGATCAGTCACGTGATCAGTGCATGATCAGCCACGTGATCAGTGCATGATAGCCAGTGATCAGTGCATGATAGCCAGTGATCAGTGCATGATCAGTCACGTGATCAGTGTATGATCAGCCACGTGATCAGTGCATGATCAGCCACGTGATCAGTGTATGATCAGCCACGTGATCAGTGCATGATAGCCACGTGATCAGTGCATGATCATCACGTGATCAGTGTATGATCAGCCACGTGAACAGTGCATGCTCAGTCACGTGATCAGGGCCTGCTGAGCTGCGTGATTACTGTCTGCTCATCTGCTTGACAATTGCCAGCTGAGCTGCACGATTCCTGCCTGTCATCTGCTTGACAATTGACAGCTGTGCTGCGTAATTCCTGCCTGCTCAGCTGCTTGATTATTGCCAGCTGAGCAGCATGATTCCTCACAGCTGAGTTCCATGATTATTGCCTGCTGACTGTATGATTCGTGCCTACTCAGCTCTTTGTTTATTGCCTCCAGAGGCACATGATCAGTGTATGATAGCAAACATGATCAGTGCATGATCAGTCACATGATCAGCGCCATTAAGTCACGTGATCACTACATGATAGTCATGTGATCAGTCCATGCTCAGTCACGGTATCAGTGCATGATCAGCCACGTGATCAGTGCATGATCAGCCACGTGATCAGTGCATGATAGCTACGTGATCAGTGCATGATCAGTCACGTGATCAGTGCATGATCAGGCACGTGATCAGTGCATGATCAGTCACGTGATCAGTGCATGATCAGCCACGTGATCAGTGCATGATCAGTCACGTGATCAGTGCATGATCAGCCACGTGATCAGTGCATGATCAGCCACGTGATCAGTGCATGATCAGCCACGTGATCAGTGCATGATCAGTCACGTGATCAGTGCATGATAGCTACGTGATCAG
The DNA here is from genome assembly GCF_032452875.1 of Bos javanicus. Classification (NCBI taxonomy): domain Eukaryota; kingdom Metazoa; phylum Chordata; class Mammalia; order Artiodactyla; family Bovidae; genus Bos; species Bos javanicus. Next base: position 111,500 of record NW_026893773.1, read on the forward strand.
TGCATGATCAGCCACGTGATCAGTGCATGATAGCCACGTGATCAGTGCATGATCAGTCACGTGATCAGTGCATGATCATCACGTGATCAGTGCATGATCAGTCACGTGATCAGTGCATGATCAGCCACGTGATCAGTGCATGATCAGTCACGTGATCAGTGCATGATAGCTACGTGATCACTGTCTGCTCATCTGCTTGACAATTGCCAGCTGAGCTGCACGATTCCTGCCTGTCATCTGCTTGACAATTGACAGCTGTGCTGCGTAATTCCTGCCTGCTCAGCTGCTTGATTATTGCCAGCTGAGCAGCATGATTCCTCACACCTGAGTTCCATGATTATTGCCTGCTGACTGTTTGATTCGTGCCTACTCAGCTCTTTGTTTATTGCCTCCAGAGGCACATGATCAGTGTATGATAGCAAACATGATCAGTGCATGATCAGTCACATGATCAGTGCCATTAAGTCACGTGATCACTACATGATAGTCATGTGATCAGTCCATGCTCAGTCACGGTATCAGTGCATGATCAGCCACGTGATCAGTGCATGATCAGCCACGTGATCAGTGCATGATAGCCACGTGATCAGTGCATGATCAGTCACGTGATCAGTGCATGATCAGGCACGTGATCAGTGCATGATCAGCCACGTGATCAGTGCATGATAGCCACGTGATCAGTGCATGATCAGTCACGTGATCAGTGTATGATCAGTCACGTGACCAGTACATGGTAGCTACATGATCATTGCATGATCAGCCACGTGAGTAGTGCATGATAGCCACGTGATCAGTGCATGATCAGTCACGTGATCAGTGCATGATCAGTCACGTGATCAGTGCATGATCAGTCACGTGATCAGTGCATGATCAGCCACGTGATCAGTGCATGATCAGTCACGTGATCAGTGCATGATAGCTACGTGATCAGTGCATGATCAGCCACGTGATCAGTGCATGATAGCCACGTGATCAGTGCATGATCAGTCACATGATCAGTGCATGATCATCCACGTGATCAGTGCATGATCAGTCACGTGATCAGTGCATGATATAGACGTGATCAGTGCATGATCAGTCACGTGATCAGTGCATGATCAGCCACGTGATCAGTGCATGATAGCCAGTGATCAGTGCATGATAGCCAGTGATCAGTGCATGATCAGTCACGTGATCAGTGCATGATCAGCCACGTGATCAGTGCATGATAGCCACGTGATCAGTGCATGATCAGCCACGTGATCAGTGCATGATCAGTCACGTGATCAGTGCATGATCATTTACGTGATCAGTGCATGATCAGTCACGTGACCAGTATATGGTAGCTACGTGATCATTGCATGACAGCCACGTGAGCAGTGCATGATAGCCACGTGATGTGCATGATCAGTTACGTGAGCAGTGTATGATCAGCCACGTGATCAGTGCATGAGTGCCACGTGATCAGTGCATGATATGTCACGTGACAGGTGTGTGATCAGCCACGTGAACAGTGCATGTTCAGCCACGTGATCAGTGCATGATAGCCACGTGATCAGTGCATGATCAGTTACGTGAGCAGTGTATGATCAGCCACGTGATCAGTGCATGGTCAGACACGTGAACAGTGTATGATCAGCCACGTGATCAGTGCATGATATCCAAGTGATCAGTGCATGATCATCACGTGATCAGTGTATGATCAGCCACGTGAACAGTGCATGCTCAGTCACGTGATCAGGGCCTGCTGAGCTGCGTGATTACTGTCTGCTCATCTGCTTGACAATTGCCAGCTGAGCTGCACGATTCCTGCCTGTCATCTGCTTGACAATTGCCAGCTGTGCTGCGTAATTCCTGCCTGCTCAGCTGCTTGATTATTGCCAGCTGAGCAGCATGATTCCTCACAGCTGAGTTCCATGATTATTGCCTGCTGACTGTTTGATTCGTGCCTACTCAGCTCTTTGTTTATTGCCTCCAGAGGCACATGATCAGTGTATGATAGCAAACATGATCAGTGCATGATCAGTCACATGATCAGCGCCATTAAGTCACGTGATCACTACATGATAGTCATGTGATCAGTCCATGCTCAGTCACGGTATCAGTGCATGATCAGCCACGTGATCAGTGCATGATCTGTCACATGATTAGTGTATGATCATCCACGTGATCAGTGCATGGGCAGTCATGTGATCAGTGCATGATATAGACGTGATCAGTGCATGATCAGTCACGTGATCAGTGCATGATAGCCACGTGATCAGTGCATGATCAGTCACCTGATGGGTGTATGATCATTCACGTGACCTGTACATGGTAGCTACATGATCATTGCATGATCAGCCACGTGAGTAGTGCATGATAGCCACGTGATCAGTGCATGATCAGTCACGTGATCAGTGCATGATCAGTCACGTGATCAGTGCATGATCAGCCACGTGATCAGTGCATGATCAGCCACGTGATCAGTGCATGATAGCCACGTGATCAGTGCATGATCAGTCACGTGATCAGTGCATGATCAGGCACGTGATCAGTGCATGATCAGCCACGTGATCAGTGCATGATAGCCACGTGATCAGTGCATGATCAGTCACCTGATCAGTGCATGATCAGTCACTGACCAGTACATGGTAGCTGCATGATCATTGCATGATCAGCCACGTGATAGTGCATGATAGCCACGTGATCAGTGCATGATCAGTCACGTGATCAGTGCATGATCAGTCATGTGATCAGTGCATGATCAGGCACGTGATCAGTGCATGATCAGCCACGTGATCAGTGCATGATAGCCACGTGATCAGTGCATGATCAGTCACGTGATCAGTGCATGATCAGTCACGTGATCAGTGCATGATCAGCCACGTGATCAGTGCATGATCAGCCACGTGATCAGTGCATGATCAATTACGTGATCAGTGCATGATCAGTCACGTGATCAGTGCATGGTAGCTACGTGATCAGTGCATGATCAGCCACGTGATCAGTGCATGATAGCCACGTGATCAGTGCATGATCAGTCACGTGATCAGTGCATGATCAGCCACGTGATCAGTGCATGATCAGTCACGTGATCAGTGCATGATCAATTACGTGATCAGTGCATGATCAGTCACGTGACCAGTACATGGTAGCTACGTGATCATTGCATGATCAGCCACGTGATCAGTGCATGATAGCCACGTGATCAGTGCATGATAGCCACGTGATCAGTGCATGATCAGTCATGTGATACGTGTGTGATCAGCCACGTGATCAGTGCATGATATCCACGTGATCAGTGCATGATAGCCACGTGATCAGTGCATGATAGCCACGTGATCAGTGCATGATCAGTCACGTGATACATGTGTGATCAGCCACGTGATCAGTGCATGATGAGCCACGTGATCAGTGCATGATCAATTACGTGATCAGTGCATGATCAGTCACGTGACCAGTACATGGTTGCTACGTGATCGTTGCATGATCAGCCACGTGAGCAGTGCATGATAGCCACGTGATCAGTGCATGATCAGTCACGTGATCAGTACATGATCAGTCACGTGAACAGTGCATGATCATTTACGTGATCTGTGCATGATCAGTCACGTGACCAGTATATGGTAGCTACGTGATCATTCCATGACGAGCCACGTGAGCAGTGCATGATAGCCACGTGATGTGTGCATGATGAGTTACGTGAGCAGAGTATGATCAGCCACGTGATCAGTGCATGAGTGCCACGTGATCAGTGCATGATATGTCACGTGACAGGTGTGTGATCAGCCACGTGAACAGTGCATGTTCAGCCACGTGATCAGTGCATGATAGCCACGTGATCAGTGCATGATCAGTTACGTGAGCAGTGTATGATCAGCCACGTGATCAGTGCATGGTCAGACACGTGAACAGTGTATGATCAGCCACGTGATCAGTGCATGATATCCAAGTGATCAGTGCATGATCATCACGTGATCAGTGTATGATCAGCCACGTGAACAGTGCATGCTCAGTCACGTGATCAGGGCCTGCTGAGCTGCGTGATTACTGTCTGCTCATCTGCTTGACAATTGCCAGCTGAGCTGCACGATTCCTGCCTGTCATCTGCTTGACAATTGCCAGCTGTGCTGCGTAATTCCTGCCTGCTCAGCTGCTTGATTATTGCCAGCTGAGCAGCATGATTCCTCACAGCTGAGTTCCATGATTATTGCCTGCTGACTGTATGATTCGTGCCTACTCAGCTCTTTGTTTATTGCCTCCAGAGGCACATGATCAGTGTATGATAGCAAACATGATCAGTGCATGATCAGTCACATGATCAGCGCCATTAAGTCACGTGATCACTACATGATAGTCATGTGATCAGTCCATGCTCAGTCACGGTATCAGTGCATGATCAGCCACGTGATCAGTGCATGATCAGCCACGTGATCAGTGCATGATAGCCATGTGATCAGTGCATGATCAGTCACGTGATCAGTGCATGATCAGGCACGTGATCAGTGCATGATCAGTCACGTGATCAGTGCATGATCAGTCACGTGATCAGTGCATGATCAGTCACGTGATCAGTGCATGATCAGCCACGTGATCAGTGCATGATCAGCCACGTGATCAGTGCATGATCAGCCACGTGATCAGTGCATGATCAGTCACGTGATCAGTGCATGATAGCTAGTGATCAGTGCATGATCAGCCACGTGATCAGTGCATGATAGCCACGTGATCAGTGCATGATCAGTCACGTGATCAGTGCATGATCAGTCACGTGATCAGTGCATGATCAGTCACGTGATCAGTGCATGATCAGCCACGTGATCAGTGCATGATCAGTCACGTGATCAGTGCATGATAGCTGCGTGATCACTGTCTGCTCATCTGCTTGACAATTGCCAGCTGAGCTGCACGATTCCTGCCTGTCATCTGCTTGACAATTGACAGCTGTGCTGCGTAATTCCTGCCTGCTCAGCTGCTTGATTATTGCCAGCTGAGCAGCATGATTCCTCACACCTGAGTTCCATGATTATTGCCTGCTGACTGTTTGATTCGTGCCTACTCAGCTCTTTGTTTATTGCCTCCAGAGGCACATGATCAGTGTATGATAGCAAACATGATCAGTGCATGATCAGTCACATGATCAGTGCCATTAAGTCACGTGATCACTACATGATAGTCATGTGATCAGTCCATGCTCAGTCACGGTATCAGTGCATGATCAGCCACGTGATCAGTGCATGATCAGCCACGTGATCAGTGCATGATAGCCACGTGATCAGTGCATGATCAGTCACGTGATCAGTGCATGATCAGGCACGTGATCAGTGCATGATCAGCCACGTGATCAGTGCATGATAGCCACGTGATCAGTGCATGATCAGTCACGTGATGGGTGTATGATCAGTCACGTGACCAGTACATGGTAGCTACATGATCATTGCATGATCAGCCACGTGAGTAGTGCATGATAGCCACGTGATCAGTGCATGATCAGTCACGTGATCAGTGCATGATCAGTCACGTGATCAGTGCATGATAAGTCACGTGATCAGTGCATGATCAATTACGTGATCAGTGCATGATCAGTCACGTGATCAGTGCATGGTAGCTACGTGATCATTGCATGATCAGCCACGTGATCAGTGCATGATAGCCACGTGATCAGTGCATGATCAGTCACATGATCAGTGCATGATCATCCACGTGATCAGTGCATGATCAGTCATGTGATCAGTGCATGATATAGACGTGATCAGTGCATGATCAGTCACGTGATCAGTGCATGATCAGCCACGTGATCAGTGCATGATAGCCAGTGAATCAGTGCATGATAGCCAGTGATCAGTGCATGATCAGTCACGTGATCAGTGCATGATCAGCCACGTGATCAGTGCATGATAGCCACTGATCAGTGCATGATCAGCCACGTGATCAGTGCATGATCAGTCACGTGATCAGTGCATGATCAGCCACGTGATCAGTGCATGATCAGCCACGTGATCAGTGCATGATCAGCCACGTGATCAGTGCATGATAGCCACGTGATCAGTGCATGATCAGTCACGTGATCAGTGTATGATCAGCCACGTGATCAGTGCATGATAGCCACGTGATCAGTGCATGATCAGTCACGTGATCAGTGTATGATCAGCCACGTGAACAGTGCATGCTCAGTCACGTGATCAGGGCCTGCTGAGCTGCGTGATTACTGTCTGCTCATCTGCTTGACAATTGCCAGCTGAGCTGCACGATTCCTGCCTGTCATCTGCTTGACAATTATCAGCTGTGCTGCGTAATTCCTGCCTGCTCAGCTGCTTGATTATTGCCAGCTGAGCAGCATGATTCCTCACACCTGAGTTCCATGATTATTGCCTGCTGACTGTTTGATTCGTGCCTACTCAGCTCTTTGTTTATTGCCTCCAGAGGCACATGATCAGTGTATGATAGCAAACATGATCAGCGCATGATCAGTCACATGATCAGCGCCATTAAGTCACGTGATCACTACATGATAGTCATGTGATCAGTCCATGCTCAGTCACGGTATCAGTGCATGATCAGCCACGTGATCAGTGCATGATCAGCCACGTGATCAGTTCATGATAGCCACGTGATCAGTGCATGATCAGTCACGTGATCAGTGCATGACCAGGCAGGTGATCAGTGCATGATCAGCCACGTGATCAGTGCATGATAGCCACGTGATCAGTGCATGATCAGTCACCTGATGGGTGTATGATCAGTCACTGACCAGTACATGGTAGCTACATGATCATTGCATGATCAGCCACGTGAGTAGTGCATGATAGCCACGTGATCAGTGCATGATCAGTCACGTGATCAGTGCATGATCAGTCACGTGATCAGTGCATGATCAGTCACGTGATCAGTGCATGATCAGCCACGTGATCAGTGCATGATCAGTCACGTGATCAGTGCATGATCATCCACGTGATCAGTGCATGATCAGTCACGTGATCAGTGCATGATATAGACGTGATCAGTGCATGATCAGTCACGTGATCAGTGCATGATAGCCACGTGATCAGTGCATGATCAGTCACCTGATCAGTGTATGATCAGTCACGTGACCAGTACATGGTAGCTACATGATCATTGCATGATCAGCCACGTGATCAGTGCATGATAGCCACGTGATCAGTGCATGATCAGTCACGTGATCAGTGCATGATCAGTCATGTGATCAGTGCATGATCAGGCACGTGATCAGTGCATGATCAGCCACGTGATCAGTGCATGATAGCCACGTGATCAGTGCATGATCAGTCACGTGATCAGTGCATGATCAGCCACGTGATCAGTGCATGATCAGTCACGTGATCAGTGCATGATCAGTCACGTGATCAGTGCATGATAGCTACGTGATCAGTGCATGATCAGCCACGTGATCAGTGCATGATAGCCACGTGATCAGTGCATGATCAGTCACGTGATCAGTGCATGATCAGTCACGTGATCAGTGCATGATCAGTCACGTGATCAGTGCATGATCAATTACGTGATCAGTGCATGATCAGTCACGTGATCAGTGCATGGTAGCTACGTGATCATTGCATGATCAGCCACGTGATCAGTGCATGATAGCCACGTGATCAGTGCATGATAGCCACGTGATCAGTGCATGATCAGTCATGTGATACGTGTGTGATCAGCCACGTGATCAGTGCATGATATCCACGTGATCAGTGCATGATAGCCACGTGATCAGTGCATGAGAGCCACGTGATCAGTGCATGATCAGTCACGTGATACATGTGTGATCAGCCACGTGATCAGTGCATGATGAGCCACGTGATCAGTGCAGGATCAATTACGTGATCAGTGCATGATCAGTCACGTGACCAGTACATGGTTGCTACGTGATCATTGCATGATCAGCCACGTGAGCAGAGCATGATAGCCACGTGATCAGTGCATGATCAGTCACGTGATCAGTACATGATCAGTCACGTGAACAGTGCATGATCATTTACGTGATCTGTGCATGATCAGTCACGTGACCAGTATATGGTAGCTACGTGATCATTCCATGACGAGCCACGTGAGCAGTGCATGATAGCCACGTGATGTGTGCATGATGAGTTACGTGAGCAGAGTATGATCAGCCACGTGATCAGTGCATGAGTGCCACGTGATCAGTGCATGATATGTCACGTGACAGGTGTGTGATCAGCCACGTGAACAGTGCATGTTCAGCCACGTGATCAGTGCATGATAGCCACGTGATCAGTGCATGATCAGTTACGTGAGCAGTGTATGATCAGCCACGTGATCAGTGCATGGTCAGACACGTGAACAGTGTATGATCAGCCACGTGATCAGTGCATGATATCCAAGTGATCAGTGCATGATCATCACGTGATCAGTGTATGATCAGCCACGTGAACAGTGCATGCTCAGTCACGTGATCAGGGCCTGCTGAGCTGCGTGATTACTGTCTGCTCATCTGCTTGACAATTGCCAGCTGAGCTGCACGATTCCTGCCTGTCATCTGCTTGACAATTGCCAGCTGTGCTGCGTAATTCCTGCCTGCTCAGCTGCTTGATTATTGCCAGCTGAGCAGCATGATTCCTCACAGCTGAGTTCCATGATTATTGCCTGCTGACTGTATGATTCGTGCCTACTCAGCTCTTTGTTTATTGCCTCCAGAGGCACATGATCAGTGTATGATAGCAAACATGATCAGTGCATGATCAGTCACATGATCAGCGCCATTAAGTCACGTGATCACTACATGATAGTCATGTGATCAGTCCATGCTCAGTCACGGTATCAGTGCATGATCAGCCACGTGATCAGTGCATGATCAGCCACGTGATCAGTTCATGATAGCTATGTGATCAGTGCATGATTTGTCACGTGATCAGTGCATGATCAGGCAGGTGATCAGTGCATGATCAGTCACGTGATCAGTGCATGATCAGTCACGTGATCAGTGCATGATCAGTCACGTGATCAGTGCATGATCAGCCACGTGATCAGTGCATGATCAGCCACGTGATCAGTGCATGATCAGTCACGTGATCAGTGCATGATCAGTCACGTGACCAGTACATGGTAGCTACGTGATCAGTGCATGATCAGCCACGTGAGCAGTGCATGATAGCCACGTGATCAGTGCATGATCAGTCACGTGATCAGTGCATGATCAGTCACGTGATCAGTGCATGATCAGTCACGTGATCAGTGCATGATCAATTACGTGATCAGTGCATGATCAGTCACGTGATCAGTACATGGTAGCTACGTGATCAGTGCATGATCAGCCACGTGATCAGTGCATGATAGCCACGTGATCAGTGCATGATCAGCCACGTGATCAGTGCATGATCAGTCACGTGATCAGTGCATGATCAGCCACGTGATCAGTGCATGATCAGCCACGTGATCAGTGCATGATAGCCACGTGATCAGTGCATGATAGCCACGTGATCAGTGCATGATCAGTCACGTGATCATGTGTGATCAGCCACGTGATCAGTGCATGATCAGCCACGTGATCAGTGCATGATCAGTTACGTGATCAGTGCATGATCAGCCACGTGATCAGTGCATGGTCAGCACGTGATCAGTGCATGATCAGCCACGTGATCAGTGCATGATAGCCACGTGATCAGTGCATGATCAGTCACGTGATCAGTGTATGATCAGCCACGTGAACAGTGCATGCTCAGTCACGTGATCTGGGCCTGCTGAGCTGCGTGATTACTGTCTGCTCATCTGCTTGACAATTGCCAGCTGAGCTGCACGATTCCTGCCTGTCATCTGCTTGACAATTGCCAGCTGTGCTGCGTAATTCCTGCCTGCTCAGCTGCTTGATTATTGCCAGCTGAGCAGCATGATTCCTCACACCTGAGTTCCATGATTATTGCCTGCTGACTGTTTGATTCGTGCCTACTCAGCTCTTTGTTTATTGCCTCCAGAGGCACATGATCAGTGTATGATAGCAAACATGATCAGCGCATGATCAGTCACATGATCAGCGCCATTAAGTCACGTGATCACTACATGATAGTCATGTGATCAGTCCATGCTCAGTCACGGTATCAGTGCATGATCAGCCACGTGATCAGTGCATGATCAGCCACGTGATCAGTGCATGATCAGCCACGTGATCAGTGCATGATCAGTCACGTGATCAGTGCATGATCAGGCACGTGATCAGTGCATGATCAGCCACGTGATCAGTGCATGATAGCCACGTGATCAGTGCATGATCAGTCACCTGATGGGTGTATGATCAGTCACGTGACCAGTACATGGTAGCTACATGATCATTGCATGATCAGCCACGTGATCAGTGCATGATAGCCACGTGATCAGTGCATGATCAGTCACGTGATCAGTGCATGATCAGTCATGTGATCATGTGTGATCAGCCACGTGATCAGTGCATGATCAGCCACGTGATCAGTGCATGATAGCCACGTGATCAGTGCATGATCAGTCACGTGATACATGTGTGATCAGCCACGTGATCAGTGCATGATATCCACGTGATCAGTGCAGGATCGCCACGTGATCAGTGCATGATAGCCACGTGATCAGTGCATGATCAGTCACGTGATACATGTGTGATCAGCCACGTGATCAGTGCATGATGAGCCACGTGATCAGTGCATGATCAATTACGTGATCAGTGCATGATCAGTCACGTGACCAGTACATGGTTGCTACGTGATCGTTGCATGATCAGCCACGTGAGCAGTGCATGATAGCCACGTGATCAGTGCATGATCAGTCACGTGATCAGTACATGATCAGTCACGTGAACAGTGCATGATCATTTACGTGATCTGTGCATGATCAGTCACGTGACCAGTATATGGTAGCTACGTGATCATTCCATGACGAGCCACGTGAGCAGTGCATGATAGCCACGTGATGTGTGCATGATGAGTTACGTGAGCAGAGTATGATCAGCCACGTGATCAGTGCATGAGTGCCACGTGATCAGTGCATGATATGTCACGTGACAGTTGTGTGATCAGCCACGTGAACAGTGCATGTTCAGCCACGTGATCAGTGCATGATAGCCACGTGATCAGTGCATGATCAGTTACGTGAGCAGTGTATGATCAGCCACGTGATCAGTGCATGGTCAGACACGTGAACAGTGTATGATCAGCCACGTGATCAGTGCATGATATCCAAGTGATCAGTGCATGATCATCACGTGATCAGTGTATGATCAGCCACGTGAACAGTGCATGCTCAGTCACGTGATCAGGGCCTGCTGAGCTGCGTGATTACTGTCTGCTCATCTGCTTGACAATTGCCAGCTGAGCTGCACGATTCCTGCCTGTCATCTGCTTGACAATTGCCAGCTGTGCTGCGTAATTCCTGCCTGCTCAGCTGCTTGATTATTGCCAGCTGAGCAGCATGATTCCTCACAGCTGAGTTCCATGATTATTGCCTGCTGACTGTATGATTCGTGCCTACTCAGCTCTTTGTTTATTGCCTCCAGAGGCACATGATCAGTGTATGATAGCAAACATGATCAGTGCATGATCAGTCACATGATCAGCGCCATTAAGTCACGTGATCACTACATGATAGTCATGTGATCAGTCCATGCTCAGTCACGGTATCAGTGCATGATCAGCCACGTGATCAGTGCATGATCAGCCAGGTGATCAGTTCATGATAGCCATGTGATCAGTGCATGATCAGTCACGTGATCAGTGCATGATCAGGCAGGTGATCAGTGCATGATCAGTCACGTGATCAGTGCATGATCAGTCACGTGATCAGTGCATGATCAGTCACGTGATCAGTGCATGATCAGCCACGTGATCAGTGCATGATCAGCCACGTGATCAGTGCATGATCAGTCACGTGATCAGTGCATGATCAGTCACGTGACCAGTACATGGTAGCTACGTGATCATTGCATGATCAGCCACGTGAGCAGTGCATGATAGCCACGTGATCAGTGCATGATCAGTCACGTGATCAGTGCATGATCACTCACGTGATCAGTGCATGATCAGTCACGTGATCAGTGCATGATCAATTACGTGATCAGTGCATGATCAGTCACGTGACCAGTACATGGTAGCTACGTGATCATTGCATGATCAGCCACGTGAGCAGTGCATGATAGCCACGTGATCAGTGCATGATCAGTCACATGATCAGTGCATGATCATCCGGGTGATCAGTGCATGATCAGTCATGTGATCAGTGCATGATATAGACGTGATCAGTGCATGATCAGTCACGTGATCAGTGCATGATCAGCCACGTGATCAGTGCATGATAGCCAGTGAATGAGTGCATGATAGTCAGATGATCAGTGCATGATCAGTCACGTGATCAGTGTATGATCAGCCACGTGATCAGTGCATGATAGCCACTGATCAGTGCATGATCAGCCACGTGATCAGTGCATGATCAGTTACGTGAGCAGTGTATGATCAGCCACGTGATCAGTGCATGGTCAGACACGTGAACAGTGTATGATCAGCCACGTGATCAGTGCATGATAGCCACGTGATCAGTGCATGATCAGTCACGTGATCAGTGTATGATCAGCCACGTGAACAGTGCATGCTCAGTCACGTGATCTGGGCCTGCTGAGCTGCGTGATTACTGTCTGCTCATCTGCTTGACAATTGCCAGCTGAGCTGCACGATTCCTGCCTGTCATCTGCTTGACAATTATCAGCTGTGCTGCGTAATTCCTGCCTGCTCAGCTGCTTGATTATTGCCAGCTGAGCAGCATGATTCCTCACACCTGAGTTCCATGATTATTGCCTGCTGACTGTTTGATTCGTGCCTACTCAGCTCTTTGTTTATTGCCTCCAGAGGCACATGATCAGTGTATGATAGCAAACATGATCAGCGCATGATCAGTCACATGATCAGCGCCATTAAGTCACGTGATCACTACATGATAGTCATGTGATCAGTCCATGCTCAGTCACGGTATCAGTGCATGATCAGCCACGTGATCAGTGCATGATCAGCCACGTGATCAGTTCATGATAGCCACGTGATCAGTGCATGATCAGTCACGTGATCAGTGCATGACCAGGCAGGTGATCAGTGCATGATCAGCCACGTGATCAGTGCATGATAGCCACGTGATCAGTGCATGATCAGTCACCTGATGGGTGTATGATCAGTCACGTGACCAGTACATGGTAGCTACATGATCATTGCATGATCAGCCACGTGAGTAGTGCATGATAGCCACGTGATCAGTGCATGATCAGTCACGTGATCAGTGCATGATCAGTCACGTGAACAGTGCATGATAAGTCACGTGATCAGTGCATGATCAGCCACGTGATCAGTGCATGATCAGTCACGTGATCAGTACATGATAGCTACGTGATCATTGCATGATCAGCCACGTGATCAGTGCATGATAGCCACGTGATCAGTGCATGATCAGTCACATGATCAGTGTATGATCATCCGGGTGATCAGTGCATGGGCAGTCATGTGATCAGTGCATGATATAGACGTGATCAGTGCATGATCAGTCACGTGATCAGTGTATGATCAGCCACGTGATCAGTGCATGATAGCCAGTTAATGAGTGCATGATAGCCAGATGATCAGTGCATGATCAGTCACGTGATCAGTGTATGATCAGCCACGTGATCAGTGCATGATAGCCACGTGATCAGTGCATGATCAGCCACGTGATCAGTGCATGATCAGTTACGTGAGCAGTGTATGATCAGCCACGTGATCAGTGCATGGTCAGACACGTGAACAGTGTATGATCAGCCACGTGATCAGTGCATGATAGCCACGTGATCAGTGCATGATCAGTCACGTGATCAGTGTATGATCAGCCACGTGAACAGTGCATGCTCAGTCACGTGATCTGGGCCTGCTGAGCTGCGTGATTACTGTCTGCTCATCTGCTTGACAATTGCCAGCTGAGCTGCACGATTCCTGCCTGTCATCTGCTTGACAATTGCCAGCTGTGCTGCGTAATTCCTGCCTGCTCAGCTGCTTGATTATTGCCAGCTGAGCAGCATGATTCCTCACACCTGAGTTCCATGATTATTGCCTGCTGACTGTTTGATTCGTGCCTACTCAGCTCTTTGTTTATTGCCTCCAGAGGCACATGATCAGTGTATGATAGCAAACATGATCAGCGCATGATCAGTCACATGATCAGCGCCATTAAGTCACGTGATCACTACATGATAGTCATGTGATCAGTCCATGCTCAGTCACGGTATCAGTGCATGATCAGCCACGTGATCAGTGCATGATCTGTCACATGATTAGTGTATGATCATCCACGTGATCAGTGCATGGGCAGTCATGTGATCAGTGCATGATATAGACGTGATCAGTGCATGATCAGTCACGTGATCAGTGCATGATAGCCACGTGATCAGTGCATGATCAGTCACCTGATGGGTGTATGATCATTCACGTGACCTGTACATGGTAGCTACATGATCATTGCATGATCAGCCACGTGAGTAGTGCATGATAGCCACGTGATCAGTGCATGATCAGTCACGTGATCAGTGCATGATCAGTCACGTGATCAGTGCATGATCAGCCACGTGATCAGTGCATGATCAGCCACGTGATCAGTGCATGATAGCCACGTGATCAGTGCATGATCAGTCACGTGATCAGTGCATGATCAGGCACGTGATCAGTGCATGATCAGCCACGTGATCAGTGCATGATAGCCACGTGATCAGTGCATGATCAGTCACGTGATCAGTGCATGATCAGTCACGTGACCAGTACATGGTAGCTACATGATCAGTGCATGATCAGCCACGTGATCAGTGCATGATAGCCACGTGATCAGTGCATGATCAGTCACGTGATCAGTGCATGATCAGTCACGTGATCAGTGCATGATCAGCCACGTGATCAGTGCATGATCAGCCACGTGATCAGTGCATGATAGCCACGTGATCAGTGCATGATCAGTCACGTGATCAGTGCATGATCAGTCACGTGATCAGTGCATGATCAGTCACGTGATCAGTGCATGATCAGCCACGTGATCAGTGCATGATCAATCACGTGATCAGTGCATGATCAGTCACGTGATCAGTGCATGATAGCCACGTGATCAGTGCATGATCAGCCACGTGATCAGTGCATGATAGCCACGTGATCAGTGCATGATCAGTCACGTGATCAGTGCATGATCAGTCACGTGATCAGTGCATGATCAGTCACGTGATCAGTGCATGATCAGTCACGTGATCAGTGCATGATCAGTCACGTGATCAGTGCATGATAGCTACGTGATCAGTGCATGATCAGCCACGTGATCAGTGCATGATAGCCACGTGATCAGTGCATGATAGCCACGTGATCAGTGCATGATCAGTCATGTGATAGTGCATGATCAGCCACGTGATCAGTGCATGATATCCACGTGATCAGTGCATGATAGCCACGTGATCAGTGCATGATAGCCACGTGATCAGTGCATGATCAGTCACGTGATCATGTGTGATCAGCCACGTGATCAGTGCATGATCAGCCACGTGATCAGTGCATGATCAATTACGTGATCAGTGCATGATCAGTCACGTGATCAGTACATGGTAGCTACGTGATCAGTGCATGATCAGCCACGTGATCAGTGCATGATAGCCACGTGATCAGTGCATGATCAGTCACGTGATCAGTGCATGATCAGTCACGTGATCAGTGCATGATCAGCCACGTGATCAGTGCATGATCAGTCACGTGATCAGTGCATGATAGCTACGTGATCAGTGCATGATCAGCCACGTGATCAGTGCATGATAGCCACGTGATCAGTGCATGATCAGTCACGTGATCAGTGTATGATCAGCCACGTGATCAGTGCATGATCAGTCACGTGATCAGTGCATGATCACTCACGTGATCAGTGCATGATCAGTCACGTGATCAGTGCATGATCAGTCACGTGATCAGTGCATGATCAGTCACGTGATCAGTACATGATAGCTACGTGATCAGTGCATGATCAGCCACGTGATCAGTGCATGATAGCCACGTGATCAGTGCATGATCAGTCACGTGATCAGTGCATGATCATCCACGTGATCAGTGCATGATCAGTCACGTGATCAGTGCATGATAGACGTGATCAGTGCATGATCAGTCACGTGATCAGTGCATGATCAGCCACGTGATCAGTGCATGATAGCCAGTGATCAGTGCATGATCAGCCAGTGATCAGTGCATGATCAGTCACGTGATCAGTGCATGATCAGCCACGTGATCAGTGCATGATAGCCACGTGATCAGTGCATGATCAGTCACGTGATCAGTGCATGATCAGTCACGTGAACAGTGCATGATCATTTACGTGATCTGTGCATGATCAGTCACGTGACCAGTATATGGTAGCTACGTGATCATTCCATGACGAGCCACGTGAGCAGTGCATGATAGCCACGTGATGTGTGCATGATGAGTTACGTGATCAGTGTATGATCAGCCACGTGATCAGTGCATGATATGTCACGTGACAGGTGTGTGATCAGCCACGTGAACAGTGCATGTTCAGCCACGTGATCAGTGCATGATAGCCACGTGATCAGTGCATGATCAGTTACGTGAGCAGTGTATGATCAGCCACGTGATCAGTGCATGGTCAGACACGTGAACAGTGTATGATCAGCCACGTGATCAGTGCATGATATCCAAGTGATCAGTGCATGATCATCACGTGATCAGTGTATGATCAGCCACGTGAACAGTGCATGCTCAGTCACGTGATCAGGGCCTGCTGAGCTGCGTGATTACTGTCTGCTCATCTGCTTGACAATTGCCAGCTGAGCTGCACGATTCCTGCCTGTCATCTGCTTGACAATTGCCAGCTGTGCTGCGTAATTCCTGCCTGCTCAGCTGCTTGATTATTGCCAGCTGAGCAGCATGATTCCTCACAGCTGAGTTCCATGATTATTGCCTGCTGACTGTATGATTCGTGCCTACTCAGCTCTTTGTTTATTGCCTCCAGAGGCACATGATCAGTGTATGATAGCAAACATGATCAGTGCATGATCAGTCACATGATCAGCGCCATTAAGTCACGTGATCACTACATGATAGTCATGTGATCAGTCCATGCTCAGTCACGGTATCAGTGCATGATCAGCCACGTGATCAGTGCATGATCAGCCACGTGATCAGTTCATGATAGCCATGTGATCAGTGCATGATCAGTCACGTGATCAGTGCATGATCAGGCACGTGATCAGTGCATGATCAGTCACGTGATCAGTGCATGATCAGTCACGTGATCAGTGCATGATCAGTCACGTGATCAGTGCATGATCAGCCACGTGATCAGTGCATGATCAGCCACGTGATCAGTGCATGATCAATCACGTGATCAGTGCATGATCAGTCACGTGACCAGTATATGGTAGCTACGTGATCATTGCATGATCAGCCACGTGAGCAGTGCATGATAGCCACGTGATCAGTGCATGATCAGTCACGTGATCAGTGCATGATCACTCACGTGATCAGTGCATGATCAGTCACGTGATCAGTGCATGATCAATTACGTGATCAGTGCATGATCAGTCACGTGACCAGTACATGGTAGCTACGTGATCATTGCATGATCAGCCACGTGAGCAGTGCATGATAGCCACGTGATCAGTGCATGATCAGTCACATGATCAGTGCATGATCATCCACGTGATCAGTGCATGATCAGTCACGTGATCAGTGCATGATATAGACGTGATCAGTGCATGATCAGTCACGTGATCAGTGCATGATCAGCCACGTGATCAGTGCATGATAGCCAGTTAATGAGTGCATGATAGCCAGTGATCAGTGCATGATCAGTCACGTGATCAGTGTATGATCAGCCACGTGATCAGTGCATGATAGCCACGTGATCAGTGCATGATCAGCCACGTGATCAGTGCATGATCAGTTACGTGAGCAGTGTATGATCAGCCACGTGATCAGTGCATGGTCAGACACGTGAACAGTGTATGATCAGCCACGTGATCAGTGCATGATAGCCACGTGATCAGTGCATGATCAGTCACGTGATCAGTGTATGATCAGCCACGTGAACAGTGCATGCTCAGTCACGTGATCTGGGCCTGCTGAGCTGCGTGATTACTGTCTGCTCATCTGCTTGACAATTGCCAGCTGAGCTGCACGATTCCTGCCTGTCATCTGCTTGACAATTGCCAGCTGTGCTGCGTAATTCCTGCCTGCTCAGCTGCTTGATTATTGCCAGCTGAGCAGCATGATTCCTCACACCTGAGTTCCATGATTATTGCCTGCTGACTGTTTGATTCGTGCCTACTCAGCTCTTTGTTTATTGCCTCCAGAGGCACATGATCAGTGTATGATAGCAAACATGATCAGCGCATGATCAGTCACATGATCAGCGCCATTAAGTCACGTGATCACTACATGATAGTCATGTGATCAGTCCATGCTCAGTCACGGTATCAGTGCATGATCAGCCACGTGATCAGTGCATGATCAGCCACGTGATCAGTTCATGATAGCCACGTGATCAGTGCATGATCAGTCACGTGATCAGTGCATGACCAGGCAGGTGATCAGTGCATGATCAGCCACGTGATCAGTGCATGATAGCCACGTGATCAGTGCATGATCAGTCACCTGATGGGTGTATGATCAGTCACGTGACCTGTACATGGTAGCTACATGATCATTGCATGATCAGCCACGTGAGTAGTGCATGATAGCCACGTGATCAGTGCATGATCAGTCACGTGATCAGTGCATGATCAGTCACGTGATCAGTGCATGATAAGTCACGTGATCAGTGCATGATCAATTACGTGATCAGTGCATGATCAGTCACGTGATCAGTGCATGATAGCTACGTGATCAGTGCATGATCAGCCACGTGATCAGTGCATGATAGCCACGTGATCAGTGCATGATCAGTCACATGATCAGTGTATGATCATCCACGTGATCAGTGCATGATCAGTCATGTGATCAGTGCATGATATAGACGTGATCAGTGCATGATCAGTCACGTGATCAGTGCATGATCAGCCACGTGATCAGTGCATGATAGCCAGTGAATGAGTGCATGATAGCCAGTGATCAGTGCATGATCAGTCACGTGATCAGTGCATGATCAGCCACGTGATCAGTGCATGATAGCCACGTGATCAGTGCATGATCAGCCACGTGATCAGTGCATGATCAGTCACGTGATCAGTGCATGATCAGCCACGTGATCAGTGCATGATCAGCCACGTGATCAGTGCATGATCAGCCACGTGATCAGTGCATGATAGCCACGTGATCAGTGCATGATCAGTTACGTGATCAGTGTATGATCAGCCACGTGATCAGTGCATGATAGCCACGTGATCAGTGCATGATCAGTCACGTGATCAGTGTATGATCAGCCACGTGAACAGTGCATGCTCAGTCACGTGATCTGGGCCTGCTGAGCTGCGTGATTACTGTCTGCTCATCTGCTTGACAATTGCCAGCTGAGCTGCACGATTCCTGCCTGTCATCTGCTTGACAATTGCCAGCTGTGCTGCGTAATTCCTGCCTGCTCAGCTGCTTGATTATTGCCAGCTGAGCAGCATGATTCCTCACACCTGAGTTCCATGATTATTGCCTGCTGACTGTTTGATTCGTGCCTACTCAGCTCTTTGTTTATTGCCTCCAGAGGCACATGATCAGTGTATGATAGCAAACATGATCAGCGCATGATCAGTCACATGATCAGCGCCATTAAGTCACGTGATCACTACATGATAGTCATGTGATCAGTCCATGCTCAGTCACGGTATCAGTGCATGATCAGCCACGTGATCAGTGCATGATCAGCCACGTGATCAGTGCATGATCAGCCACGTGATCAGTGCATGATCAGTCACGTGATCAGTGCATGATCAGGCACGTGATCAGTGCATGATCAGCCACGTGATCAGTGCATGATAGCCACGTGATCAGTGCATGATCAGTCACCTGATGGGTGTATGATCAGTCACTGACCAGTACATGGTAGCTACATGATCATTGCATGATCAGCCACGTGAGTAGTGCATGATAGCCACGTGATCAGTGCATGATCAGTCACGTGATCAGTGCATGATCAGTCACGTGATCAGTGCATGATAAGTCACGTGATCAGTGCATGATCAGCCACGTGATCAGTGCATGATCAGTCACGTGATCAGTGCATGATCATCCACGTGATCAGTGCATGATCAGTCATGTGATCAGTGCATGATATAGACGTGATCAGTGCATGATCAGTCACGTGATCAGTGCATGATAGCCACGTGATCAGTGCATGATCAGTCACGTGATCAGTGCATGATCAGTCACGTGATCAGTACATGGTAGCTACGTGATCAGTGCATGATCAGCCACGTGATCAGTGCATGATAGCCACGTGATCAGTGCATGATCAGCCACGTGATCAGTGCATGATCAGCCACGTGATCAGTGCATGATCAGTTACGTGATCAGTGCATGATCAGTCACGTGATCAGTGCATGATAGCTACGTGATCAGTGCATGATCAGCCACGTGATCAGTGCATGATAGCCACGTGATCAGTGCATGATCAGTCACGTGATCAGTGCATGATCAGCCACGTGATCAGTGCATGATCAGTCACGTGATCAGTGCATGATCAATTACGTGATCAGTGCATGATCAGTCACGTGATCAGTACATGGTAGCTACGTGATCATTGCATGATCAGCCACGTGATCAGTGCATGATAGCCACGTGATCAGTGCATGATAGCCACGTGATCAGTGCATGATCAGTCATGTGATACGTGTGTGATCAGCCACGTGATCAGTGCATGATATCCACGTGATCAGTGCATGATAGCCACGTGATCAGTGCATGAGAGCCACGTGATCAGTGCATGATCAGTCACGTGATACATGTGTGATCAGCCACGTGATCAGTGCATGATGAGCCACGTGATCAGTGCATGATCAATTACGTGATCAGTGCATGATCAGTCACGTGACCAGTACATGGTTGCTACGTGATCATTGCATGATCAGCCACGTGAGCAGAGCATGATAGCCACGTGATCAGTGCATGATCAGTCACGTGATCAGTACATGATCAGTCACGTGAACAGTGCATGATCATTTACGTGATCTGTGCATGATCAGTCACGTGACCAGTATATGGTAGCTACGTGATCATTCCATGACGAGCCACGTGAGCAGTGCATGATAGCCACGTGATGTGTGCATGATGAGTTACGTGAGCAGAGTATGATCAGCCACGTGATCAGTGCATGAGTGCCACGTGATCAGTGCATGATATGTCACGTGACAGGTGTGTGATCAGCCACGTGAACAGTGCATGTTCAGCCACGTGATCAGTGCATGATAGCCACGTGATCAGTGCATGATCAGTTACGTGAGCAGTGTATGATCAGCCACGTGATCAGTGCATGGTCAGACACGTGAACAGTGTATGATCAGCCACGTGATCAGTGCATGATATCCAAGTGATCAGTGCATGATCATCACGTGATCAGTGTATGATCAGCCACGTGAACAGTGCATGCTCAGTCACGTGATCAGGGCCTGCTGAGCTGCGTGATTACTGTCTGCTCATCTGCTTGACAATTGCCAGCTGAGCTGCACGATTCCTGCCTGTCATCTGCTTGACAATTGCCAGCTGTGCTGCGTAATTCCTGCCTGCTCAGCTGCTTGATTATTGCCAGCTGAGCAGCATGATTCCTCACAGCTGAGTTCCATGATTATTGCCTGCTGACTGTTTGATTCGTGCCTACTCAGCTCTTTGTTTATTGCCTCCAGAGGCACATGATCAGTGTATGATAGCAAACATGATCAGTGCATGATCAGTCACATGATCAGCGCCATTAAGTCACGTGATCACTACATGATAGTCATGTGATCAGTCCATGCTCAGTCACGGTATCAGTGCATGATCAGCCACGTGATCAGTGCATGATCAGCCACGTGATCAGTTCATGATAGCTATGTGATCAGTGCATGATTTGTCACGTGATCAGTGCATGACCAGGCAGGTGATCAGTGCATGATCAGTCACGTGATCAGTGCATGATCAGTCACGTGATCAGTGCATGATCAGTCACGTGATCAGTGCATGATCAGCCACGTGATCAGTGCATGATCAGCCACGTGATCAGTGCATGATCAATTACGTGATCAGTGCATGATCAGTCACGTGATCAGTATATGGTAGCTACGTGATCAGTGCATGATCAGCCACGTGATCAGTGCATGATAGCCACGTGATCAGTGCATGATCAGTCACGTGATCAGTGCATGATCAGTCACGTGATCAGTGCATGATCAGTCACGTGATCAGTGCATGATCAATTACGTGATCAGTGCATGATCAGTCACGTGACCAGTACATGGTAGCTACGTGATCATTGCATGATCAGCCACGTGATCAGTGCATGATAGCCACGTGATCAGTGCATGATAGCCACGTGATCAGTGCATGATCAGTCATGTGATACGTGTGTGATCAGCCACGTGATCAGTGCATGATATCCACGTGATCAGTGCATGATAGCCACGTGATCAGTGCATGATAGCCACGTGATCAGTGCATGATCAGTCACGTGATCATGTGTGATCAGCCACGTGATCAGTGCATGATGAGCCACGTGATCAGTGCATGATCAATTACGTGATCAGTGCATGATCAGTCACGTGACCAGTACATGGTTGCTACGTGATCATTGCATGATCAGCCACGTGAGCAGTGCATGATAGCCACGTGATCAGTGCATGATCAGTCACGTGATCAGTACATGATCAGTCACGTGAACAGTGCATGATCATTTACGTGATCTGTGCATGATCAGTCACGTGACCAGTATATGGTAGCTACGTGATCATTCCATGACGAGCCACGTGAGCAGTGCATGATAGCCACGTGATGTGTGCATGATGAGTTACGTGAGCAGAGTATGATCAGCCACGTGATCAGTGCATGAGTGCCACGTGATCAGTGCATGATATGTCACGTGACAGGTGTGTGATCAGCCACGTGAACAGTGCATGTTCAGCCACGTGATCAGTGCATGATAGCCACGTGATCAGTGCATGATCAGTTACGTGAGCAGTGTATGATCAGCCACGTGATCAGTGCATGGTCAGACACGTGAACAGTGTATGATCAGCCACGTGATCAGTGCATGATATCCAAGTGATCAGTGCATGATCATCACGTGATCAGTGTATGATCAGCCACGTGAACAGTGCATGCTCAGTCACGTGATCAGGGCCTGCTGAGCTGCGTGATTACTGTCTGCTCATCTGCTTGACAATTGCCAGCTGAGCTGCACGATTCCTGCCTGTCATCTGCTTGACAATTGCCAGCTGTGCTGCGTAATTCCTGCCTGCTCAGCTGCTTGATTATTGCCAGCTGAGCAGCATGATTCCTCACAGCTGAGTTCCATGATTATTGCCTGCTGACTGTTTGATTCGTGCCTACTCAGCTCTTTGTTTATTGCCTCCAGAGGCACATGATCAGTGTATGATAGCAAACATGATCAGCGCATGATCAGTCACATGATCAGCGCCATTAAGTCACGTGATCACTACATGATAGTCATGTGATCAGTCCATGCTCAGTCACGGTATCAGTGCATGATCAGCCACGTGATCAGTGCATGATCAGCCACGTGATCAGTGCATGATAGCCACGTGATCAGTGCATGATCAGTCACGTGATCAGTGCATGACCAGGCACGTGATCAGTGCATGATCAGCCACGTGATCAGTGCATGATAGCCACGTGATCAGTGCATGATCAGTCACCTGATGGGTGTATGATCAGTCACGTGACCAGTACATGGTAGCTACATGATCATTGCATGATCAGCCACGTGAGTAGTGCATGATAGCCACGTGATCAGTGCATGATCAGTCACGTGATCAGTGCATGATCAGTCACGTGATCAGTGCATGATCAGTCACGTGATCAGTGCATGATCAGCCACGTGATCAGTGCATGATCAGTCACGTGATCAGTGCATGATCAGCCACGTGATCAGTGCATGATCAGTCACGTGATCAGTGCATGATATAGACGTGATCAGTGCATGATCAGTCACGTGATCAGTGCATGATAGCCACGTGATCAGTGCATGATCAGTCACGTGATCAGTGCATGATCAGTCACGTGACCAGTACATGGTAGCTACGTGATCAGTGCATGATCAGCCACGTGATCAGTGCATGAT
Source organism: Bos javanicus (assembly GCF_032452875.1). Classification (NCBI taxonomy): domain Eukaryota; kingdom Metazoa; phylum Chordata; class Mammalia; order Artiodactyla; family Bovidae; genus Bos; species Bos javanicus. The sequence goes on from NW_026893773.1 coordinate 135,689, forward strand.
AGCCACGTGATCAGTGCATGATCAGTCACGTGATCAGTGCATGATCAGTCACGTGATCAGTGCATGATCAGCCACGTGATCAGTGCATGATCAGCCACGTGATCAGTGCATGATAGCCACGTGATCAGTGCATGATCAGTCACGTGATCAGTGCATGATCAGCCACGTGATCAGTGCATGATCATTACGTGATCAGTGCATGATCAGTCACGTGATCAGTGCATGGTAGCTACGTGATCAGTGCATGATCAGCCACGTGATCAGTGCATGATAGCCACGTGATCAGTGCATGATCAGTCACGTGATCAGTGCATGATCAGTCACGTGATCAGTGCATGATCAGTCACGTGATCAGTGCATGATCAATTACGTGATCAGTGCATGATCAGTCACGTGACCAGTACATGGTAGCTACGTGATCATTGCATGATCAGCCACGTGATCAGTGCATGATAGCCACGTGATCAGTGCATGATAGCCACGTGATCAGTGCATGATCAGTCATGTGATACGTGTGTGATCAGCCACGTGATCAGTGCATGATATCCACGTGATCAGTGCATGATAGCCACGTGATCAGTGCATGAGAGCCACGTGATCAGTGCATGATCAGTCACGTGATACATGTGTGATCAGCCACGTGATCAGTGCATGATGAGCCACGTGATCAGTGCATGATCAATTACGTGATCAGTGCATGATCAGTCACGTGACCAGTACATGGTTGCTACGTGATCATTGCATGATCAGCCACGTGAGCAGTGCATGATAGCCACGTGATCAGTGCATGATCAGTCACGTGATCAGTGCATGATCAGTCACGTGAACAGTGCATGATCATTTACGTGATCAGTGCATGATCAGTCACGTGACCAGTATATGGTAGCTACGTGATCATTCCATGACGAGCCACGTGAGCAGTGCATGATAGCCACGTGATGTGTGCATGATCAGTTACGTGAGCAGAGTATGATCAGCCACGTGATCAGTGCATGAGTGCCACGTGATCAGTGCATGATATGTCACGTGACAGGTGTGTGATCAGCCACGTGAACAGTGCATGATCAGCCACGTGATCAGTGCATGATAGCCACGTGATCAGTGCATGATCAGTTACGTGAGCAGTGTATGATCAGCCACGTGATCAGTGCATGGTCAGACACGTGAACAGTGTATGATCAGCCACGTGATCAGTGCATGATATCCAAGTGATCAGTGCATGATCATCACGTGATCAGTGTATGATCAGCCACGTGAACAGTGCATGCTCAGTCACGTGATCAGGGCCTGCTGAGCTGCGTGATTACTGTCTGCTCATCTGCTTGACAATTGCCAGCTGAGCTGCACGATTCCTGCCTGTCATCTGCTTGACAATTGCCAGCTGTGCTGCGTAATTCCTGCCTGCTCAGCTGCTTGATTATTGCCAGCTGAGCAGCATGATTCCTCACAGCTGAGTTCCATGATTATTGCCTGCTGACTGTTTGATTCGTGCCTACTCAGCTCTTTGTTTATTGCCTCCAGAGGCACATGATCAGTGTATGATAGCAAACATGATCAGCGCATGATCAGTCACATGATCAGCGCCATTAAGTCACGTGATCACTACATGATAGTCATGTGATCAGTCCATGCTCAGTCACGGTATCAGTGCATGATCAGCCACGTGATCAGTGCATGATCAGCCACGTGATCAGTTCATGATAGCCACGTGATCAGTGCATGATTTGTCACGTGATCAGTGCATGACCAGGCAGGTGATCAGTGCATGATCAGCCACGTGATCAGTGCATGATAGCCACGTGATCAGTGCATGATCAGTCACCTGATGGGTGTATGATCAGTCACGTGACCAGTACATGGTAGCTACATGATCATTGCATGATCAGCCACGTGAGTAGTGCATGATAGCCACGTGATCAGTGCATGATCAGTCACGTGATCAGTGCATGATCAGTCACGTGATCAGTGCATGATAAGTCACGTGATCAGTGCATGATCAGCCACGTGATCAGTGCATGATCAGTCACGTGATCAGTGCATGATCAGCCACGTGATCAGTGCATGATCAGTCACGTGATCAGTGCATGATATAGACGTGATCAGTGCATGATCAGTCACGTGATCAGTGCATGATAGCCACGTGATCAGTGCATGATCAGTCACGTGATCAGTGCATGATCAGTCACGTGACCAGTACATGGTAGCTACGTGATCAGTGCATGATCAGCCACGTGATCAGTGCATGATAGCCACGTGATCAGTGCATGATCAGTCACGTGATCAGTGCATGATCAGTCATGATCAGTGCATGATCAGCCACGTGATCAGTGCATGATCAGCCACGTGATCAGTGCATGATAGCCACGTGATCAGTGCATGATCAGTCACGTGATCAGTGCATGATCAGCCACGTGATCAGTGCATGATCAGTCACGTGATCAGTGCATGATCAGTCACGTGATCAGTGCATGGTAGCTACGTGATCAGTGCATGATCAGCCACGTGATCAGTGCATGATAGCCACGTGATCAGTGCATGATCAGTCACGTGATCAGTGCATGATCAGTCACGTGATCAGTGCATGATCAGTCACGTGATCAGTGCATGATCAGTGTGATCAGTGCATGATGCATGATCATGCCACGTGATCAGTGCATGATAGCCACGTGATCAGTGCATGATAGCCACGTGATCAGTGCATGATCAGTCACGTGATACATGTGTGATCAGCCACGTGATCAGTGCATGATGAGCCACGTGATCAGTGCATGATCAATTACGTGATCAGTGCATGATCAGTCACGTGACCAGTACATGGTTGCTACGTGATCATTGCATGATCAGCCACGTGAGCAGTGCATGATAGCCACGTGATCAGTGCATGATCAGTCACGTGATCAGTACATGATCAGTCACGTGAACAGTGCATGATCATTTACGTGATCAGTGCATGATCAGTCACGTGACCAGTATATGGTAGCTACGTGATCATTCCATGACGAGCCACGTGAGCAGTGCATGATAGCCACGTGATGTGTGCATGATCAGTTACGTGAGCAGAGTATGATCAGCCACGTGATCAGTGCATGAGTGCCACGTGATCAGTGCATGATATGTCACGTGACAGTGTGTGATCAGCCACGTGAACAGTGCATGTTCAGCCACGTGATCAGTGCATGATAGCCACGTGATCAGTGCATGATCAGTTACGTGAGCAGTGTATGATCAGCCACGTGATCAGTGCATGGTCAGACACGTGAACAGTGTATGATCAGCCACGTGATCAGTGCATGATATCCAAGTGATCAGTGCATGATCATCACGTGATCAGTGTATGATCAGCCACGTGAACAGTGCATGCTCAGTCACGTGATCAGGGCCTGCTGAGCTGCGTGATTACTGTCTGCTCATCTGCTTGACAATTGCCAGCTGAGCTGCACGATTCCTGCCTGTCATCTGCTTGACAATTGCCAGCTGTGCTGCGTAATTCCTGCCTGCTCAGCTGCTTGATTATTGCCAGCTGAGCAGCATGATTCCTCACAGCTGAGTTCCATGATTATTGCCTGCTGACTGTTTGATTCGTGCCTACTCAGCTCTTTGTTTATTGCCTCCAGAGGCACATGATCAGTGTATGATAGCAAACATGATCAGCGCATGATCAGTCACATGATCAGCGCCATTAAGTCACGTGATCACTACATGATAGTCATGTGATCAGTCCATGCTCAGTCACGGTATCAGTGCATGATCAGCCACGTGATCAGTGCATGATCAGCCACGTGATCAGTTCATGATAGCCACGTGATCAGTGCATGATCAGTCACGTGATCAGTGCATGACCAGGCACGTGATCAGTGCATGATCAGCCACGTGATCAGTGCATGATAGCCACGTGATCAGTGCATGATCAGTCACCTGATGGGTGTATGATCAGTCACGTGACCAGTACATGGTAGCTACATGATCATTGCATGATCAGCCACGTGAGTAGTGCATGATAGCCACGTGATCAGTGCATGATCAGTCACGTGATCAGTGCATGATCAGTCACGTGATCAGTGCATGATCAGTCACGTGATCAGTGCATGATCAGCCACGTGATCAGTGCATGATCAGTCACGTGATCAGTGCATGATCATCCACGTGATCAGTGCATGATCAGTCACGTGATCAGTGCATGATATAGACGTGATCAGTGCATGATCAGTCACGTGATCAGTGCATGATAGCCACGTGATCAGTGCATGATCAGTCACGTGATCAGTGCATGATCAGTCACGTGACCAGTACATGTAGCTACATGATCATTGCATGATCAGCCACGTGATCAGTGCATGATAGCCACGTGATCAGTGCATGATCAGTCACGTGATCAGTGCATGATCAGTCACGTGATCAGTGCATGATCAGCCACGTGATCAGTGCATGATCAGCCACGTGATCAGTGCATGATAGCCACGTGATCAGTGCATGATCAGTCACGTGATCAGTGCATGATCAGCCACGTGATCAGTGCATGATCAGTCACGTGATCAGTGCATGATCAGTCACGTGATCAGTGCATGGTAGCTACGTGATCAGTGCATGATCAGCCACGTGATCAGTGCATGATAGCCACGTGATCAGTGCATGATCAGTCACGTGATCAGTGCATGATCAGCCACGTGATCAGTGCATGATCAGTCACGTGATCAGTGCATGATCAATTACGTGATCAGTGCATGATCAGTCACGTGATCAGTACATGGTAGCTACGTGATCATTGCATGATCAGCCACGTGATCAGTGCATGATAGCCACGTGATCAGTGCATGATAGCCACGTGATCAGTGCATGATCAGTCATGTGATACGTGTGTGATCAGCCACGTGATCAGTGCATGATATCCACGTGATCAGTGCATGATAGCCACGTGATCAGTGCATGAGAGCCACGTGATCAGTGCATGATCAGTCACGTGATACATGTGTGATCAGCCACGTGATCAGTGCATGATGAGCCACGTGATCAGTGCATGATCAATTACGTGATCAGTGCATGATCAGTCACGTGACCAGTACATGGTTGCTACGTGATCATTGCATGATCAGCCACGTGAGCAGTGCATGATAGCCACGTGATCAGTGCATGATCAGTCACGTGATCAGTACATGATCAGTCACGTGAACAGTGCATGATCATTTACGTGATCTGTGCATGATCAGTCACGTGACCAGTATATGGTAGCTACGTGATCATTCCATGACGAGCCACGTGAGCAGTGCATGATAGCCACGTGATGTGTGCATGATGAGTTACGTGAGCAGAGTATGATCAGCCACGTGATCAGTGCATGAGTGCCACGTGATCAGTGCATGATATGTCACGTGACAGGTGTGTGATCAGCCACGTGAACAGTGCATGTTCAGCCACGTGATCAGTGCATGATAGCCACGTGATCAGTGCATGATCAGTTACGTGAGCAGTGTATGATCAGCCACGTGATCAGTGCATGGTCAGACACGTGAACAGTGTATGATCAGCCACGTGATCAGTGCATGATATCCAAGTGATCAGTGCATGATCATCACGTGATCAGTGTATGATCAGCCACGTGAACAGTGCATGCTCAGTCACGTGATCAGGGCCTGCTGAGCTGCGTGATTACTGTCTGCTCATCTGCTTGACAATTGCCAGCTGAGCTGCACGATTCCTGCCTGTCATCTGCTTGACAATTGCCAGCTGTGCTGCGTAATTCCTGCCTGCTCAGCTGCTTGATTATTGCCAGCTGAGCAGCATGATTCCTCACAGCTGAGTTCCATGATTATTGCCTGCTGACTGTTTGATTCGTGCCTACTCAGCTCTTTGTTTATTGCCTCCAGAGGCACATGATCAGTGTATGATAGCAAACATGATCAGTGCATGATCAGTCACATGATCAGCGCCATTAAGTCACGTGATCACTACATGATAGTCATGTGATCAGTCCATGCTCAGTCACGGTATCAGTGCATGATCAGCCACGTGATCAGTGCATGATCAGCCACGTGATCAGTTCATGATAGCTATGTGATCAGTGCATGATCAGTCACGTGATCAGTGCATGATCAGGCACGTGATCAGTGCATGATCAGTCACGTGATCAGTGCATGATCAGTCACGTGATCAGTGCATGATCAGCCACGTGATCAGTGCATGATCAGCCACGTGATCAGTGCATGATCAATTACGTGATCAGTGCATGATCAGTCACGTGACCAGTGCATGGTAGCTACGTGATCATTGCATGATCAGCCACGTGAGCAGTGCATGATAGCCACGTGATCAGTGCATGATCAGTCACGTGATCAGTGCATGATCACCACGTGATCAGTGCATGATCAGTCACGTGATCAGTGCATGATCAATTACGTGATCAGTGCATGATCAGTCACGTGACCAGTACATGGTAGCTACGTGATCAGTGCATGATCAGCCACGTGATCAGTGCATGATAGCCACGTGATCAGTGCATGATAGCCACGTGATCAGTGCATGATCAGTCATGTGATCAGTGCATGATCAGCCACGTGATCAGTGCATGATATCCACGTGATCAGTGCATGATAGCCACGTGATCAGTGCATGATCAGCCACGTGATCAGTGCATGATCAGTCACGTGATCATGTGTGATCAGCCACGTGATCAGTGCATGATCAGCCACGTGATCAGTGCATGATCAATTACGTGATCAGTGCATGATCAGTCACGTGACAGTACATGGTTGCTACGTGATCAGTGCATGATCAGCCACGTGATCAGTGCATGATAGCCACGTGATCAGTGCATGATCAGTCACGTGATCAGTGCATGATCAGTCACGTGATCAGTGCATGATCAGCCACGTGATCAGTGCATGATCAGTCACGTGACAGTATATGGTAGCTACGTGATCATTGCATGACAGCCACGTGATCAGTGCATGATAGCCACGTGATCAGTGCATGATCAGTTACGTGAGCAGTGCATGATCAGCCACGTGATCAGTGCATGAGTGCCACGTGATCAGTGCATGATAGTCACGTGACAGTGCATGATCAGCCACGTGATCAGTGCATGATCAGCCACGTGATCAGTGCATGATAGCCACGTGATCAGTGCATGATCAGTTACGTGAGCAGTGCATGATCAGCCACGTGATCAGTGCATGATCAGTCACGTGATCAGTGTATGATCAGCCACGTGATCAGTGCATGATAGCCACGTGATCAGTGCATGATCAGTCACGTGATCAGTGTATGATCAGCCACGTGAACAGTGCATGATCAGCCACGTGATCAGTGCATGATCAGCCACGTGATCAGTGCATGATCAGTTACGTGAGCAGTGTATGATCAGCCACGTGATCAGTGCATGGTCAGACACGTGAACAGTGTATGATCAGCCACGTGATCAGTGCATGATAGCCACGTGATCAGTGCATGATCAGTCACGTGATCAGTGTATGATCAGCCACGTGAACAGTGCATGCTCAGTCACGTGATCAGGGCCTGCTGAGCTGCGTGATTACTGTCTGCTCATCTGCTTGACAATTGCCAGCTGAGCTGCACGATTCCTGCCTGTCATCTGCTTGACAATTGCCAGCTGTGCTGCGTAATTCCTGCCTGCTCAGCTGCTTGATTATTGCCAGCTGAGCAGCATGATTCCTCACACCTGAGTTCCATGATTATTGCCTGCTGACTGTTTGATTCGTGCCTACTCAGCTCTTTGTTTATTGCCTCCAGAGGCACATGATCAGTGTATGATAGCAAACATGATCAGCGCATGATCAGTCACATGATCAGCGCCATTAAGTCACGTGATCACTACATGATAGTCATGTGATCAGTCCATGCTCAGTCACGGTATCAGTGCATGATCAGCCACGTGATCAGTGCATGATCAGCCACGTGATCAGTTCATGATAGCCATGTGATCAGTGCATGATCAGTCACGTGATCAGTGCATGACCAGGCAGGTGATCAGTGCATGATCAGCCACGTGATCAGTGCATGATAGCCACGTGATCAGTGCATGATCAGTCACCTGATGGGTGTATGATCAGTCACGTGACCAGTACATGGTAGCTACATGATCATTGCATGATCAGCCACGTGAGTAGTGCATGATAGCCACGTGATCAGTGCATGATCAGTCACGTGATCAGTGCATGATCAGTCACGTGAACAGTGCATGATAAGTCACGTGATCAGTGCATGATCAGCCACGTGATCAGTGCATGATCAGTCACGTGATCAGTGCATGATCAGCCACGTGATCAGTGCATGATCAGTCACGTGATCAGTGCATGATATAGACGTGATCAGTGCATGATCAGTCACGTGATCAGTGCATGATAGCCACGTGATCAGTGCATGATCAGTCACGTGATCAGTGCATGATCAGTCACGTGATCAGTACATGGTAGCTACATGATCAGTGCATGATCAGCCACGTGATCAGTGCATGATAGCCACGTGATCAGTGCATGATAGTCACGTGATCAGTGCATGATCAGTCACGTGATCAGTGCATGATCAGCCACGTGATCAGTGCATGATCAGCCACGTGATCAGTGCATGATAGCCACGTGATCAGTGCATGATCAGTCACGTGATCAGTGCATGATCAGGTGGTGATCAGTGCATGATCAGCCACGTGATCAGTGCATGATAGCCACGTGATCAGTGCATGATCAGTCACGTGATCAGTGTATGATCAGTCACTGACCAGTACATGGTAGCTACATGATCATTGCATGATCAGCCACGTGATAGTGCATGATAGCCACGTGATCAGTGCATGATCAGTCACGTGATCAGTGCATGATCAGTCACGTGACAGTGCATGATCAGTCACGTGATCAGTGCATGATCAGCCACGTGATCAGTGCATGATCAGTCACATGATCAGTGTATGATCATCCACGTGATCAGTGCATGGGCAGTCACGTGATCAGTGCATGATATAGACGTGATCAGTGCATGATCAGTCACGTGATCAGTGCATGATAGCCACGTGATCAGTGCATGATCAGTCACCTGATGGGTGTATGATCATTCACGTGACCAGTACATGGTAGCTACATGATCAGTGCATGATCAGCCACGTGATCAGTGCATGATAGCCACGTGATCAGTGCATGATAGTCATGTGATCAGTCCATGCTCAGTCACGGTATCAGTGCATGATCAGCCACGTGATCAGTGCATGATCAGCCACGTGATCAGTTCATGATAGCCACGTGATCAGTTCATGATCAGTCACGTGATCAGTGCATGACCAGGTGATCAGTGTATGATCAGCCACGTGATCAGTGCATGATAGCCACGTGATCAGTGCATGATCAGTCACCTGATGGGTGTATGATCAGTCACTGACCAGTACATGGTAGCTACATGATCATTGCATGATCAGCCACGTGAGTAGTGCATGATAGCCACGTGATCAGTGCATGATCAGTCACGTGATCAGTGCATGATCAGTCATGTGATCAGTGCATGATCAGGCACGTGATCAGTGTATGATCAGCCACGTGATCAGTGCATGATAGCCACGTGATCAGTGCATGATCAGTCACGTGATCAGTGCATGATCAGTCACGTGATCAGTGCATGATCAGCCACGTGATCAGTGCATGATCAGCCACATGATCAGTGCATGATCAATTACGTGATCAGTGCATGATCAGTCACGTGATCAGTGCATGGTAGCTACGTGATCAGTGCATGATCAGCCACGTGATCAGTGCATGATAGCCACGTGATCAGTGCATGATCAGTCACGTGATCAGTGCATGATCACCACGTGATCAGTGCATGATCAGTCACGTGATCAGTGCATGATCAATTACGTGATCAGTGCATGATCAGTCACGTGACCAGTACATGGTAGCTACGTGATCATTGCATGATCAGCCACGTGATCAGTGCATGATAGCCACGTGATCAGTGCATGATAGCCACGTGATCAGTGCATGATCAGTCATGTGATACGTGTGTGATCAGCCACGTGATCAGTGCATGATATCCACGTGATCAGTGCATGATAGCCACGTGATCAGTGCATGAGAGCCACGTGATCAGTGCATGATCAGTCACGTGATACATGTGTGATCAGCCACGTGATCAGTGCATGATGAGCCACGTGATCAGTGCAGGATCAATTACGTGATCAGTGCATGATCAGTCACGTGACCAGTACATGGTTGCTACGTGATCGTTGCATGATCAGCCACGTGAGCAGAGCATGATAGCCACGTGATCAGTGCATGATCAGTCACGTGATCAGTACATGATCAGTCACGTGAACAGTGCATGATCATTTACGTGATCTGTGCATGATCAGTCACGTGACCAGTATATGGTAGCTATGTGATCATTCCATGACGAGCCACGTGAGCAGTGCATGATAGCCACGTGATGTGTGCATGATGAGTTACGTGAGCAGAGTATGATCAGCCACGTGATCAGTGCATGAGTGCCACGTGATCAGTGCATGATATGTCACGTGACAGGTGTGTGATCAGCCACGTGAACAGTGCATGTTCAGCCACGTGATCAGTGCATGATAGCCACGTGATCAGTGCATGATCAGTTACGTGAGCAGTGTATGATCAGCCACGTGATCAGTGCATGGTCAGACACGTGAACAGTGTATGATCAGCCACGTGATCAGTGCATGATATCCAAGTGATCAGTGCATGATCATCACGTGATCAGTGTATGATCAGCCACGTGAACAGTGCATGCTCAGTCACGTGATCAGGGCCTGCTGAGCTGCGTGATTACTGTCTGCTCATCTGCTTGACAATTGCCAGCTGAGCTGCACGATTCCTGCCTGTCATCTGCTTGACAATTGCCAGCTGTGCTGCGTAATTCCTGCCTGCTCAGCTGCTTGATTATTGCCAGCTGAGCAGCATGATTCCTCACAGCTGAGTTCCATGATTATTGCCTGCTGACTGTTTGATTCGTGCCTACTCAGCTCTTTGTTTATTGCCTCCAGAGGCACATGATCAGTGTATGATAGCAAACATGATCAGTGCATGATCAGTCACATGATCAGCGCCATTAAGTCACGTGATCACTACATGATAGTCATGTGATCAGTCCATGCTCAGTCACGGTATCAGTGCATGATCAGCCACGTGATCAGTGCATGATCAGCCAGGTGATCAGTTCATGATAGCTATGTGATCAGTGCATGATTTGTCACGTGATCAGTGCATGACCAGGCACGTGATCAGTGCATGATCAGTCACGTGATCAGTGCATGATCAGTCACGTGATCAGTGCATGATCAGTCACGTGATCAGTGCATGATCAGCCACGTGATCAGTGCATGATCAGCCACATGATCAGTGCATGATCAGCCACGTGATCAGTGCATGATCAGTCACGTGACCAGTATGGTAGCTAGGTGATCATTGCATGATCAGCCACGTGAGCAGTGCATGATAGCCACGTGATCAGTGCATGATCAGTCACGTGATCAGTGCATGATCAGCCACGTGATCAGTGCATGATCAGTCACGTGATCAGTGCATGATCAATTACGTGATCAGTGCATGATCAGTCACGTGATCAGTACATGGTAGCTACGTGATCATTGCATGATCAGCCACGTGATCAGTGCATGATAGCCACGTGATCAGTGCATGATCAGTCACATGATCAGTGCATGATCATCCACGTGATCAGTGCATGGGCAGTCACGTGATCAGTGCATGATATAGACGTGATCAGTGCATGATCAGTCACGTGATCAGTGCATGATCAGCCACGTGATCAGTGCATGATAGCCACGTGATCAGTGCATGATAGCCAGTGATCAGTGCATGATCAGTCACGTGATCAGTGCATGATCAGCCACGTGATCAGTGCATGATAGCCACGTGATCAGTGCATGATCAGCCACGTGATCAGTGCATGATCAGTCACGTGAGCAGTGCATGATCAGCCACGTGATCAGTGCATGATAGCCACGTGATCAGTGCATGATCAGTCACGTGATCAGTGCATGATCAGTCACGTGACCAGTGCATGATAGCCACGTGATCAGTGCATGATCAGCCACGTGATCAGTGCATGATAGCCACGTGATCAGTGCATGATCAGTCACGTGATCAGTGCATGATCAGCCACGTGATCAGTGCATGATCAGACACGTGATCAGTGTATGATCAGCCACGTGATCAGTGCATGATAGCCACGTGATCAGTGCATGATCAGTCACGTGATCAGTGTATGATCAGCCACGTGAACAGTGCATGCTCAGTCACGTGATCTGGGCCTGCTGAGCTGCGTGATTACTGTCTGCTCATCTGCTTGACAATTGCCAGCTGAGCTGCACGATTCCTGCCTGTCATCTGCTTGACAATTGCCAGCTGTGCTGCGTAATTCCTGCCTGCTCAGCTGCTTGATTATTGCCAGCTGAGCAGCATGATTCCTCACACCTGAGTTCCATGATTATTGCCTGCTGACTGTTTGATTCGTGCCTACTCAGCTCTTTGTTTATTGCCTCCAGAGGCACATGATCAGTGTATGATAGCAAACATGATCAGCGCATGATCAGTCACATGATCAGCGCCATTAAGTCACGTGATCACTACATGATAGTCATGTGATCAGTCCATGCTCAGTCACGGTATCAGTGCATGATCAGCCACGTGATCAGTGCATGATCAGCCACGTGATCAGTTCATGATAGCCACGTGATCAGTGCATGATCAGTCACGTGATCAGTGCATGATCAGGCACGTGATCAGTGCATGATCAGCCACGTGATCAGTGCATGATAGCCACGTGATCAGTGCATGATCAGTCACCTGATGGGTGTATGATCAGTCACGTGACCAGTACATGGTAGCTACATGATCATTGCATGATCAGCCACGTGAGTAGTGCATGATAGCCACGTGATCAGTGCATGATCAGTCACGTGATCAGTGCATGATCAGTCACGTGATCAGTGCATGATCAGTCACGTGATCAGTGCATGATCAGCCACGTGATCAGTGCATGATCAGTCACGTGATCAGTGCATGATCAGCCACGTGATCAGTGCATGATCAGTCACGTGATCAGTGCATGATATAGACGTGATCAGTGCATGATCAGTCACGTGATCAGTGCATGATAGCCACGTGATCAGTGCATGATCAGTCACGTGATCAGTGCATGATCAGTCACGTGACCAGTGCATGGTAGCTACGTGATCATTGCATGATCAGCCACGTGATCAGTGCATGATAGCCACGTGATCAGTGCATGATAGTCACGTGATCAGTGCATGATCAGTCACGTGATCAGTGCATGATCAGCCACGTGATCAGTGCATGATCAGCCACGTGATCAGTGCATGATAGCCACGTGATCAGTGCATGATCAGTCACGTGATCAGTGCATGATCAGGCACGTGATCAGTGCATGATCAGCCACGTGATCAGTGCATGATAGCCACGTGATCAGTGCATGATCAGTCACGTGATCAGTGTATGATCAGTCACTGACCAGTACATGGTAGCTACATGATCATTGCATGATCAGCCACGTGAGTAGTGCATGATAGCCACGTGATCAGTGCATGATCAGTCACGTGATCAGTGCATGATCAGTCATGTGATCAGTGCATGATCAGGCACGTGATCAGTGCATGATCAGCCACGTGATCAGTGCATGATAGCCACGTGATCAGTGCATGATCAGTCACGTGATCAGTGCATGATCAGTCACGTGATCAGTGCATGATCAGCCACGTGATCAGTGCATGATCAGCCACATGATCAGTGCATGATAGCCACGTGATCAGTGCATGATCAGTCACGTGATCAGTGCATGATCAGGCACGTGATCAGTGCATGATCAGTCACGTGATCAGTGCATGATCAATTACGTGATCAGTGCATGATCAGTCACGTGATCAGTACATGGTAGCTACGTGATCATTGCATGATCAGCCACGTGATCAGTGCATGATAGCCACGTGATCAGTGCATGATAGCCACGTGATCAGTGCATGATCAGTCATGTGATACGTGTGTGATCAGCCACGTGATCAGTGCATGATATCCACGTGATCAGTGCATGATAGCCACGTGATCAGTGCATGAGCCACGTGATCAGTGCATGATCAGTCACGTGATACATGTGTGATCAGCCACGTGATCAGTGCATGATGAGCCACGTGATCAGTGCAGGATCAATTACGTGATCAGTGCATGATCAGTCACGTGACCAGTACATGGTTGCTACGTGATCGTTGCATGATCAGCCACGTGAGCAGAGCATGATAGCCACGTGATCAGTGCATGATCAGTCACGTGATCAGTACATGATCAGTCACGTGAACAGTGCATGATCATTTACGTGATCTGTGCATGATCAGTCACGTGACCAGTATATGGTAGCTACGTGATCATTCCATGACGAGCCACGTGAGCAGTGCATGATAGCCACGTGATGTGTGCATGATGAGTTACGTGAGCAGAGTATGATCAGCCACGTGATCAGTGCATGATATGTCACGTGACAGGTGTGTGATCAGCCACGTGAACAGTGCATGTTCAGCCACGTGATCAGTGCATGATAGCCACGTGATCAGTGCATGATCAGTTACGTGAGCAGTGTATGATCAGCCACGTGATCAGTGCATGGTCAGACACGTGAACAGTGTATGATCAGCCACGTGATCAGTGCATGATATCCAAGTGATCAGTGCATGATCATCACGTGATCAGTGTATGATCAGCCACGTGAACAGTGCATGCTCAGTCACGTGATCAGGGCCTGCTGAGCTGCGTGATTACTGTCTGCTCATCTGCTTGACAATTGCCAGCTGAGCTGCACGATTCCTGCCTGTCATCTGCTTGACAATTGCCAGCTGTGCTGCGTAATTCCTGCCTGCTCAGCTGCTTGATTATTGCCAGCTGAGCAGCATGATTCCTCACAGCTGAGTTCCATGATTATTGCCTGCTGACTGTTTGATTCGTGCCTACTCAGCTCTTTGTTTATTGCCTCCAGAGGCACATGATCAGTGTATGATAGCAAACATGATCAGTGCATGATCAGTCACATGATCAGCGCCATTAAGTCACGTGATCACTACATGATAGTCATGTGATCAGTCCATGCTCAGTCACGGTATCAGTGCATGATCAGCCACGTGATCAGTGCATGATCAGCCAGGTGATCAGTTCATGATAGCTATGTGATCAGTGCATGATCAGTCACGTGATCAGTGCATGACCAGGCAGGTGATCAGTGCATGATCAGCCACGTGATCAGTGCATGATCAGCCACGTGATCAGTGCATGATCAGCACGTGATCAGTGCATGATCAGTCACGTGATCAGTGCATGATCAGCCACGTGATCAGTGCATGATCAGCCACGTGATCAGTGCATGATCAGTCACGTGATCAGTGCATGATCAGTCACGTGACCAGTACATGGTAGCTACGTGATCAGTGCATGATCAGCCACGTGATCAGTGCATGATAGCCACGTGATCAGTGCATGATCAGTCACGTGATCAGTGCATGATCAGTCACGTGATCAGTGCATGATCAGTCACGTGATCAGTGCATGATCAGCCACGTGATCAGTGCATGATAGCCACGTGATCAGTGCATGATCAGTCACGTGATCAGTGCATGATCAGTCACGTGATCAGTGCATGGTAGCTACGTGATCAGTGCATGATCAGCCACGTGATCAGTGCATGATAGCCACGTGATCAGTGCATGATCAGTCACGTGATCAGTGCATGATCAGTCACGTGATCAGTGCATGATCAGTCACGTGATCAGTGCATGATCAATCACGTGATCAGTGCATGATCAGTCACGTGATCAGTGCATGATAGCTACGTGATCAGTGCATGATCAGCCACGTGATCAGTGCATGATAGCCACGTGATCAGTGCATGATCAGTCACGTGATCAGTGCATGATCAGCCACGTGATCAGTGCATGATAGCCACGTGATCAGTGCATGATAGCCACGTGATCAGTGCATGATCAGTCACGTGATCAGTGTATGATCAGCCACGTGATCAGTGCATGATAGCCACTGATCAGTGCATGATCAGCCACGTGATCAGTGCATGATCAGCCACGTGATCAGTGCATGATCAGCCACGTGATCAGTGCATGATCAGCCACGTGATCAGTGCATGATCAGCCACGTGATCAGTGCATGATCAGCCACGTGATCAGTGCATGATCAGTCACGTGAACAGTGTATGATCAGCCACGTGATCAGTGCATGATAGCCACGTGATCAGTGCATGATCAGTCACGTGATCAGTGTATGATCAGCCACGTGAACAGTGCATGCTCAGTCACGTGATCTGGGCCTGCTGAGCTGCGTGATTACTGTCTGCTCATCTGCTTGACAATTGCCAGCTGAGCTGCACGATTCCTGCCTGTCATCTGCTTGACAATTATCAGCTGTGCTGCGTAATTCCTGCCTGCTCAGCTGCTTGATTATTGCCAGCTGAGCAGCATGATTCCTCACACCTGAGTTCCATGATTATTGCCTGCTGACTGTTTGATTCGTGCCTACTCAGCTCTTTGTTTATTGCCTCCAGAGGCACATGATCAGTGTATGATAGCAAACATGATCAGCGCATGATCAGTCACATGATCAGCGCCATTAAGTCACGTGATCACTACATGATAGTCATGTGATCAGTCCATGCTCAGTCACGGTATCAGTGCATGATCAGCCACGTGATCAGTGCATGATCAGCCACGTGATCAGTGCATGATAGCCACGTGATCAGTGCATGATCAGTCACGTGATCAGTGCATGACCAGGCACGTGATCAGTGCATGATCAGCCACGTGATCAGTGCATGATAGCCACGTGATCAGTGCATGATCAGTCACCTGATGGGTGTATGATCATTCACGTGACCTGTACATGGTAGCTACATGATCATTGCATGATCAGCCACGTGAGTAGTGCATGATAGCCACGTGATCAGTGCATGATCAGTCACGTGATCAGTGCATGATCAGTCACGTGACAGTGCATGATAAGTCACGTGATCAGTGCATGATCAGCCACGTGATCAGTGCATGATCAGTCACGTGATCAGTGCATGATAGCCACGTGATCAGTGCATGATCAGCCACGTGATCAGTGCATGATCAGCCACGTGATCAGTGCATGATCAGCCACGTGATCAGTGCATGATAGCCACGTGATCAGTGCATGATCAGTCACGTGATCAGTGCATGATCAGTCACGTGATCAGTGCATGATCAGCCACGTGATCAGTGCATGATAGCCACGTGATCAGTGCATGATCAGTCACGTGATCAGTGCATGATCAGTCACGTGACAGTACATGGTAGCTACGTGATCAGTGCATGATCAGCCACGTGATCAGTGCATGATAGCCACGTGATCAGTGCATGATCAGTCACGTGATCAGTGCATGATCAGTCACGTGATCAGTGCATGATCAGTCACGTGATCAGTGCATGATCAGCCACGTGATCAGTGCATGATCAGTCACGTGATCAGTGCATGATCAGCCACGTGATCAGTGCATGATCAGTCACGTGATCAGTGCATGATAGCGTGATCAGTGCATGATCAGTCACGTGATCAGTGCATGATAGCCACGTGATCAGTGCATGATCAGTCACGTGATCAGTGCATGATCAGTCACGTGACCAGTACATGATAGCTACGTGATCAGTGCATGATCAGCCACGTGATCAGTGCATGATAGCCACGTGATCAGTGCATGATCAGTCACGTGATCAGTGCATGATCAGTCACGTGATCAGTGCATGATCAGCCACGTGATCAGTGCATGATCAGCCACGTGATCAGTGCATGATAGCCACGTGATCAGTGCATGATCAGTCACGTGATCAGTGCATGATCAGTCACGTGATCAGTGCATGATCAGCCACGTGATCAGTGCATGATAGCCACGTGATCAGTGCATGATCAGTCACGTGATCAGTGCATGATCAGTCACTGACAGTGCATGATAGCTACGTGATCAGTGCATGATCAGCCACGTGATCAGTGCATGATAGCCACGTGATCAGTGCATGATCAGTCACGTGATCAGTGCATGATCAGTCACGTGATCAGTGCATGATCAGCCACGTGATCAGTGCATGATCAGCCACGTGATCAGTGCATGATCAGCCACGTGATCAGTGCATGATCAGACACGTGATCAGTGTATGATCAGCCACGTGATCAGTGCATGATAGCCACGTGATCAGTGCATGATCAGTCACGTGATCAGTGTATGATCAGCCACGTGAACAGTGCATGCTCAGTCACGTGATCAGGGCCTGCTGAGCTGCGTGATTACTGTCTGCTCATCTGCTTGACAATTGCCAGCTGAGCTGCACGATTCCTGCCTGTCATCTGCTTGACAATTGCCAGCTGTGCTGCGTAATTCCTGCCTGCTCAGCTGCTTGATTATTGCCAGCTGAGCAGCATGATTCCTCACACCTGAGTTCCATGATTATTGCCTGCTGACTGTTTGATTCGTGCCTACTCAGCTCTTTGTTTATTGCCTCCAGAGGCACATGATCAGTGTATGATAGCAAACATGATCAGCGCATGATCAGTCACATGATCAGCGCCATTAAGTCACGTGATCACTACATGATAGTCATGTGATCAGTCCATGCTCAGTCACGGTATCAGTGCATGATCAGCCACGTGATCAGTGCATGATCAGCCACGTGATCAGTGCATGATAGCCACGTGATCAGTGCATGATCAGTCACGTGATCAGTGCATGACCAGGCACGTGATCAGTGCATGATCAGCCACGTGATCAGTGCATGATAGCCACGTGATCAGTGCATGATCAGTCACCTGATGGGTGTATGATCAGTCACGTGACCAGTACATGGTAGCTACATGATCATTGCATGATCAGCCACGTGAGTAGTGCATGATAGCCACGTGATCAGTGCATGATCAGTCACGTGATCAGTGCATGATCAGTCACGTGATCAGTGCATGATAAGTCACGTGATCAGTGCATGATCAGCCACGTGATCAGTGCATGATCAGTCACGTGATCAGTACATGGTAGCTACGTGATCAGTGCATGATCAGCCACGTGATCAGTGCATGATAGCCACGTGATCAGTGCATGATCAGTCACATGATCAGTGTATGATCATCCACGTGATCAGTGCATGATCAGTCACGTGATCAGTGCATGATATAGACGTGATCAGTGCATGATCAGTCTCGTGATCAGTGTATGATCAGCCACGTGATCAGTGCATGATAGCCAGTGATCAGTGCATGATAGCCAGTGATCAGTGCATGATCAGTCACGTGATCAGTGTATGATCAGCCACGTGATCAGTGCATGATAGCCACGTGATCAGTGCATGATCAGCCACGTGATCAGTGCATGATCAGTTACGTGAGCAGTGTATGATCAGCCACGTGATCAGTGCATGGTCAGACACGTGAACAGTGTATGATCAGCCACGTGATCAGTGCATGATAGCCACGTGATCAGTGCATGATCAGTCACGTGATCAGTGTATGATCAGCCACGTGAACAGTGCATGCTCAGTCACGTGATCTGGGCCTGCTGAGCTGCGTGATTACTGTCTGCTCATCTGCTTGACAATTGCCAGCTGAGCTGCACGATTCCTGCCTGTCATCTGCTTGACAATTATCAGCTGTGCTGCGTAATTCCTGCCTGCTCAGCTGCTTGATTATTGCCAGCTGAGCAGCATGATTCCTCACACCTGAGTTCCATGATTATTGCCTGCTGACTGTTTGATTCGTGCCTACTCAGCTCTTTGTTTATTGCCTCCAGAGGCACATGATCAGTGTATGATAGCAAACATGATCAGCGCATGATCAGTCACATGATCAGCGCCATTAAGTCACGTGATCACTACATGATAGTCATGTGATCAGTCCATGCTCAGTCACGGTATCAGTGCATGATCAGCCACGTGATCAGTGCATGATCAGCCAGGTGATCAGTTCATGATAGCCACGTGATCAGTGCATGATCAGTCACGTGATCAGTGCATGACCAGGCAGTGATCAGTGCATGATCAGCCACGTGATCAGTGCATGATAGCCACGTGATCAGTGCATGATCAGTCACCTGATGGGTGTATGATCAGTCACGTGACCTGTACATGGTAGCTACATGATCATTGCATGATCAGCCACGTGAGTAGTGCATGATAGCCACGTGATCAGTGCATGATCAGTCACGTGATCAGTGCATGATCAGTCACGTGATCAGTGCATGATAAGTCACGTGATCAGTGCATGATCAATTACGTGATCAGTGCATGATCAGTCACGTGACAGTACATGGTAGCTACGTGATCAGTGCATGATCAGCCACGTGATCAGTGCATGATAGCCACGTGATCAGTGCATGATCAGTCACATGATCAGTGCATGATCATCCACGTGATCAGTGCATGGCAGTCACGTGATCAGTGCATGATATAGACGTGATCAGTGCATGATCAGTCACGTGATCAGTGCATGATCAGCCACGTGATCAGTGCATGATAGCCAGTGAATGAGTGCATGATAGCCAGTGATCAGTGCATGATCAGTCACGTGATCAGTGCATGATCAGCCACGTGATCAGTGCATGATAGCCACGTGATCAGTGCATGATCAGCCACGTGATCAGTGCATGATCAGTTACGTGAGCAGTGTATGATCAGCCACGTGATCAGTGCATGGTCAGACACGTGAACAGTGTATGATCAGCCACGTGATCAGTGCATGATAGCCACGTGATCAGTGCATGATCAGTCACGTGATCAGTGTATGATCAGCCACGTGAACAGTGCATGCTCAGTCACGTGATCTGGGCCTGCTGAGCTGCGTGATTACTGTCTGCTCATCTGCTTGACAATTGCCAGCTGAGCTGCACGATTCCTGCCTGTCATCTGCTTGACAATTATCAGCTGTGCTGCGTAATTCCTGCCTGCTCAGCTGCTTGATTATTGCCAGCTGAGCAGCATGATTCCTCACACCTGAGTTCCATGATTATTGCCTGCTGACTGTTTGATTCGTGCCTACTCAGCTCTTTGTTTATTGCCTCCAGAGGCACATGATCAGTGTATGATAGCAAACATGATCAGTGCATGATCAGTCACATGATCAGCGCCATTAAGTCACGTGATCACTACATGATAGTCATGTGATCAGTCCATGCTCAGTCACGGTATCAGTGCATGATCAGCCACGTGATCAGTGCATGATCAGCCACGTGATCAGTTCATGATAGCCACGTGATCAGTGCATGATCAGTCACGTGATCAGTGCATGACCAGGCACGTGATCAGTGCATGATCAGCCACGTGATCAGTGCATGATAGCCACGTGATCAGTGCATGATCAGTCACCTGATGGGTGTATGATCAGTCACGTGACCAGTACATGGTAGCTACATGATCATTGCATGATCAGCCACGTGAGTAGTGCATGATAGCCACGTGATCAGTGCATGATCAGTCACGTGATCAGTGCATGATCAGTCACGTGATCAGTGCATGATAAGTCACGTGATCAGTGCATGATCAATTACGTGATCAGTGCATGATCAGTCACGTGACCAGTACATGGTAGCTACGTGATCAGTGCATGATCAGCCACGTGATCAGTGCATGATAGCCACGTGATCAGTGCATGATCAGTCACATGATCAGTGCATGATCATCCGTGATCAGTGCATGATCAGTCACGTGATCAGTGCATGATATAGACGTGATCAGTGCATGATCAGTCACGTGATCAGTGCATGATCAGCCACGTGATCAGTGCATGATAGCCAGTGATCAGTGCATGATAGCCAGTGATCAGTGCATGATCAGTCACGTGATCAGTGCATGATCAGCCACGTGATCAGTGCATGATAGCCACGTGATCAGTGCATGATCAGCCACGTGATCAGTGCATGATCAGTTACGTGAGCAGTGTATGATCAGCCACGTGATCAGTGCATGGTCAGACACGTGAACAGTGTATGATCAGCCACGTGATCAGTGCATGATAGCCACGTGATCAGTGCATGATCAGTCACGTGATCAGTGTATGATCAGCCACGTGAACAGTGCATGCTCAGTCACGTGATCTGGGCCTGCTGAGCTGCGTGATTACTGTCTGCTCATCTGCTTGACAATTGCCAGCTGAGCTGCACGATTCCTGCCTGTCATCTGCTTGACAATTATCAGCTGTGCTGCGTAATTCCTGCCTGCTCAGCTGCTTGATTATTGCCAGCTGAGCAGCATGATTCCTCACACCTGAGTTCCATGATTATTGCCTGCTGACTGTTTGATTCGTGCCTACTCAGCTCTTTGTTTATTGCCTCCAGAGGCACATGATCAGTGTATGATAGCAAACATGATCAGCGCATGATCAGTCACATGATCAGCGCCATTAAGTCACGTGATCACTACATGATAGTCATGTGATCAGTCCATGCTCAGTCACGGTATCAGTGCATGATCAGCCACGTGATCAGTGCATGATCAGCCACGTGATCAGTTCATGATAGCCACGTGATCAGTGCATGATCAGTCACGTGATCAGTGCATGACCAGGCACGTGATCAGTGCATGATCAGCCACGTGATCAGTGCATGATAGCCACGTGATCAGTGCATGATCAGTCACCTGATGGGTGTATGATCAGTCACGTGACCAGTACATGGTAGCTACATGATCATTGCATGATCAGCCACGTGAGTAGTGCATGATAGCCACGTGATCAGTGCATGATCAGTCACGTGATCAGTGCATGATCAGTCACGTGAACAGTGCATGATAAGTCACGTGATCAGTGCATGATCAATTACGTGATCAGTGCATGATCAGTCACGTGACCAGTACATGGTAGCTACGTGATCAGTGCATGATCAGCCACGTGATCAGTGCATGATAGCCACGTGATCAGTGCATGATCAGTCACATGATCAGTGCATGATCATCCACGTGATCAGTGCATGATCAGTCACGTGATCAGTGCATGATATAGACGTGATCAGTGCATGATCAGTCACGTGATCAGTGCATGATCAGCCACGTGATCAGTGCATGATAGCCAGTGATGAGTGCATGATAGCCAGTGATCAGTGCATGATCAGTCACGTGATCAGTGCATGATCAGCCACGTGATCAGTGCATGATCAGCCACGTGATCAGTGCATGATCAGCCACGTGATCAGTGCATGATCAGTTACGTGAGCAGTGTATGATCAGCCACGTGATCAGTGCATGGTCAGACACGTGAACAGTGTATGATCAGCCACGTGATCAGTGCATGATAGCCACGTGATCAGTGCATGATCAGTCACGTGATCAGTGTATGATCAGCCACGTGAACAGTGCATGCTCAGTCACGTGATCTGGGCCTGCTGAGCTGCGTGATTACTGTCTGCTCATCTGCTTGACAATTGCCAGCTGAGCTGCACGATTCCTGCCTGTCATCTGCTTGACAATTATCAGCTGTGCTGCGTAATTCCTGCCTGCTCAGCTGCTTGATTATTGCCAGCTGAGCAGCATGATTCCTCACACCTGAGTTCCATGATTATTGCCTGCTGACTGTTTGATTCGTGCCTACTCAGCTCTTTGTTTATTGCCTCCAGAGGCACATGATCAGTGTATGATAGCAAACATGATCAGCGCATGATCAGTCACATGATCAGCGCCATTAAGTCACGTGATCACTACATGATAGTCATGTGATCAGTCCATGCTCAGTCACGGTATCAGTGCATGATCAGCCACGTGATCAGTGCATGATCAGCCACGTGATCAGTGCATGATAGCCACGTGATCAGTGCATGATCAGTCACGTGATCAGTGCATGATCAGGCACGTGATCAGTGCATGATCAGCCACGTGATCAGTGCATGATAGCCACGTGATCAGTGCATGATCAGTCACCTGATGGGTGTATGATCAGTCACGTGACCAGTACATGGTAGCTACATGATCATTGCATGATCAGCCACGTGAGTAGTGCATGATCAGCCACGTGATCAGTGCATGATCAGTCACGTGATCAGTGCATGATCAGTCACGTGATCAGTGCATGATCAGTCACGTGATCAGTGCATGATCAGTCACGTGATCAGTGCATGATCAGCCACGTGATCAGTGCATGATCAGTCACGTGATCAGTGCATGATCAGCCACGTGATCAGTGCATGATCAGTCATGTGATCAGTGCATGATATAGACGTGATCAGTGCATGATCAGTCACGTGATCAGTGCATGATAGCCACGTGATCAGTGCATGATCAGTCACGTGATCAGTGCATGATCAGTCACGTGATCAGTGCATGGTAGCTACATGATCAGTGCATGATCAGCCACGTGATAGTGCATGATAGCCACGTGATCAGTGCATGATAGTCATGTGATCAGTGCATGATCAGTCACGTGATCAGTGCATGATCAGCCACGTGATCAGTGCATGATCAGCCACGTGATCAGTGCATGATAGCCACGTGATCAGTGCATGATCAGTCACGTGATCAGTGCATGATCAGGCACGTGATCAGTGCATGATCAGCCACGTGATCAGTGCATGATAGCCACGTGATCAGTGCATGATCAGTCACGTGATCAGTGCATGATCAGTCACTGATCAGTGCATGATAGCTACGTGATCAGTGCATGATCAGCCACGTGATCAGTGCATGATAGCCACGTGATCAGTGCATGATCAGTCACGTGATCAGTGCATGATCAGTCATGTGATCAGTGCATGATCAGGCACGTGATCAGTGCATGATCAGCCACGTGATCAGTGCATGATAGCCACGTGATCAGTGCATGATCAGTCACGTGATCAGTGCATGATCAGTCACGTGATCAGTGCATGATCAGTCACGTGATCAGTGCATGATCAATTACGTGATCAGTGCATGATCAGTCACGTGACCAGTACATGGTAGCTACGTGATCATTGCATGATCAGCCACGTGATCAGTGCATGATAGCCACGTGATCAGTGCATGATAGCCACGTGATCAGTGCATGATCAGTCATGTGATACGTGTGTGATCAGCCACGTGATCAGTGCATGATATCCACGTGATCAGTGCATGATAGCCACGTGATCAGTGCATGAGAGCCACGTGATCAGTGCATGATCAGTCACGTGATACATGTGTGATCAGCCACGTGATCAGTGCATGATGAGCCACGTGATCAGTGCAGGATCAATTACGTGATCAGTGCATGATCAGTCACGTGACCAGTACATGGTTGCTACGTGATCGTTGCATGATCAGCCACGTGAGCAGAGCATGATAGCCACGTGATCAGTGCATGATCAGTCACGTGATCAGTACATGATCAGTCACGTGAACAGTGCATGATCATTTACGTGATCTGTGCATGATCAGTCACGTGACCAGTATATGGTAGCTACGTGATCATTCCATGACGAGCCACGTGAGCAGTGCATGATAGCCACGTGATGTGTGCATGATGAGTTACGTGAGCAGAGTATGATCAGCCACGTGATCAGTGCATGATATGTCACGTGACAGGTGTGTGATCAGCCACGTGAACAGTGCATGTTCAGCCACGTGATCAGTGCATGATAGCCACGTGATCAGTGCATGATCAGTTACGTGAGCAGTGTATGATCAGCCACGTGATCAGTGCATGGTCAGACACGTGAACAGTGTATGATCAGCCACGTGATCAGTGCATGATATCCAAGTGATCAGTGCATGATCATCACGTGATCAGTGTATGATCAGCCACGTGAACAGTGCATGCTCAGTCACGTGATCAGGGCCTGCTGAGCTGCGTGATTACTGTCTGCTCATCTGCTTGACAATTGCCAGCTGAGCTGCACGATTCCTGCCTGTCATCTGCTTGACAATTGCCAGCTGTGCTGCGTAATTCCTGCCTGCTCAGCTGCTTGATTATTGCCAGCTGAGCAGCATGATTCCTCACAGCTGAGTTCCATGATTATTGCCTGCTGACTGTTTGATTCGTGCCTACTCAGCTCTTTGTTTATTGCCTCCAGAGGCACATGATCAGTGTATGATAGCAAACATGATCAGTGCATGATCAGTCACATGATCAGCGCCATTAAGTCACGTGATCACTACATGATAGTCATGTGATCAGTCCATGCTCAGTCACGGTATCAGTGCATGATCAGCCACGTGATCAGTGCATGATCAGCCACGTGATCAGTTCATGATAGCCACGTGATCAGTGCATGATCAGTCACGTGATCAGTGCATGACCAGGCACGTGATCAGTGCATGATCAGTCACGTGATCAGTGCATGATCAGCCACGTGATCAGTGCATGATAGCACGTGATCAGTGCATGATCAGTCACGTGATCAGTGCATGATCAGCCACGTGATCAGTGCATGATCAGCCACGTGATCAGTGCATGATCAGTCACGTGATCAGTGCATGATCAGTCACGTGACAGTACATGGTAGCTACGTGATCAGTGCATGATCAGCCACGTGATCAGTGCATGATAGCCACGTGATCAGTGCATGATCAGTCACGTGATCAGTGCATGATCAGTCACGTGATCAGTGCATGATCAGTCACGTGATCAGTGCATGATCAGCCACGTGATCAGTGCATGATAGCCACGTGATCAGTGCATGATCAGTCACGTGATCAGTGCATGATCAGTCACGTGATCAGTACATGGTAGCTACGTGATCAGTGCATGATCAGCCACGTGATCAGTGCATGATAGCCACGTGATCAGTGCATGATCAGTCACGTGATCAGTGCATGATCAGTCACGTGATCAGTGCATGATCAGTCACGTGATCAGTGCATGATCAGCCACGTGATCAGTGCATGATCAGTCACGTGATCAGTGCATGTAGCTACGTGATCAGTGCATGATCAGCCACGTGATCAGTGCATGATAGCCACGTGATCAGTGCATGATCAGTCACGTGATAGTGTGTGATCAGCCACGTGATCAGTGCATGATAGCCACGTGATCAGTGCATGATAGCCACGTGATCAGTGCATGATCAGTCACGTGATCAGTGCATGATCAGCCACGTGATCAGTGCATGATAGCCACGTGATCAGTGCATGATCAGCCACGTGATCAGTGCATGATCAGTCACGTGATCAGTGCATGATCAGCCACGTGATCAGTGCATGATCAGCCACGTGATCAGTGCATGATCAGCCACGTGATCAGTGCATGATAGCCACGTGATCAGTGCATGATCAGTTACGTGATCAGTGTATGATCAGCCACGTGATCAGTGCATGATAGCCACGTGATCAGTGCATGATCAGTCACGTGATCAGTGTATGATCAGCCACGTGAACAGTGCATGCTCAGTCACGTGATCTGGGCCTGCTGAGCTGCGTGATTACTGTCTGCTCATCTGCTTGACAATTGCCAGCTGAGCTGCACGATTCCTGCCTGTCATCTGCTTGACAATTGCCAGCTGTGCTGCGTAATTCCTGCCTGCTCAGCTGCTTGATTATTGCCAGCTGAGCAGCATGATTCCTCACACCTGAGTTCCATGATTATTGCCTGCTGACTGTTTGATTCGTGCCTACTCAGCTCTTTGTTTATTGCCTCCAGAGGCACATGATCAGTGTATGATAGCAAACATGATCAGCGCATGATCAGTCACATGATCAGCGCCATTAAGTCACGTGATCACTACATGATAGTCATGTGATCAGTCCATGCTCAGTCACGGTATCAGTGCATGATCAGCCACGTGATCAGTGCATGATCAGCCACGTGATCAGTTCATGATCAGCCACGTGATCAGTGCATGATCAGTCACGTGATCAGTGCATGATCAGGCACGTGATCAGTGCATGATCAGCCACGTGATCAGTGCATGATAGCCACGTGATCAGTGCATGATCAGTCACCTGATGGGTGTATGATCAGTCACGTGACCTGTACATGGTAGCTACATGATCATTGCATGATCAGCCACGTGAGTAGTGCATGATAGCCACGTGATCAGTGCATGATCAGTCACGTGATCAGTGCATGATCAGTCACGTGATCAGTGCATGATCAGTCACGTGATCAGTGCATGATCAGCCACGTGATCAGTGCATGATCAGTCACGTGATCAGTGCATGATAGCACGTGATCAGTGCATGATCAGCCACGTGATCAGTGCATGATAGCCACGTGATCAGTGCATGATCAGCCACGTGATCAGTGCATGATAGCCACGTGATCAGTGCATGATCAGTCACGTGATCAGTGCATGATCAGTCACGTGATCAGTGCATGATCAGCCACGTGATCAGTGCATGATAGCCACGTGATCAGTGCATGATCAGTCACGTGATCAGTGCATGATCAGTCACGTGACCAGTACATGGTAGCTACGTGATCAGTGCATGATCAGCCACGTGATCAGTGCATGATAGCCACGTGATCAGTGCATGATCAGTCACGTGATCAGTGCATGATCAGTCACGTGATCAGTGCATGATCAGTCACGTGATCAGTGCATGATCAGCCACGTGATCAGTGCATGATCAGTCACGTGATCAGTGCATGATCAGCCACGTGATCAGTGCATGATCAGTCACGTGATCAGTGCATGATATAGACGTGATCAGTGCATGATCAGTCACGTGATCAGTGCATGATAGCCACGTGATCAGTGCATGATCAGTCACGTGATCAGTGCATGATCAGTCACGTGACCAGTACATGGTAGCTACGTGATCATTGCATGATCAGCCACGTGATAGTGCATGATAGCCACGTGATCAGTGCATGATCAGTCACGTGATCAGTGCATGATCAGTCACGTGATCAGTGCATGATCAGCCACGTGATCAGTGCATGATCAGCCACGTGATCAGTGCATGATAGCCACGTGATCAGTGCATGATCAGTCACGTGATCAGTGCATGATCAGTCACGTGATCAGTGCATGATCAGCCACGTGATCAGTGCATGATCAGCCACGTGATCAGTGCATGATCAGTCACGTGATCAGTGCATGATCAGTCAACTGATCAGTGCATGATAGCTACGTGATCAGTGCATGATCAGCCACGTGAACAGTGCATGCTCAGTCACGTGATCAGGGCCTGCTGAGCTGCGTGATTACTGTCTGCTCATCTGCTTGACAATTGCCAGCTGAGCTGCACGATTCCTGCCTGTCATCTGCTTGACAATTATCAGCTGTGCTGCGTAATTCCTGCCTGCTCAGCTGCTTGATTATTGCCAGCTGAGCAGCATGATTCCTCACACCTGAGTTCCATGATTATTGCCTGCTGACTGTTTGATTCGTGCCTACTCAGCTCTTTGTTTATTGCCTCCAGAGGCACATGATCAGTGTATGATAGCAAACATGATCAGTGCATGATCAGTCACATGATCAGCGCCATTAAGTCACGTGATCACTACATGATAGTCATGTGATCAGTCCATGCTCAGTCACGGTATCAGTGCATGATCAGCCACGTGATCAGTGCATGATCAGCCACGTGATCAGTGCATGATAGCCACGTGATCAGTGCATGATCAGTCACGTGATCAGTGCATGATCAGGCACGTGATCAGTGCATGATCAGTCACGTGATCAGTGCATGATCAGTCACGTGATCAGTGCATGATCAGTCACGTGATCAGTGCATGATCAGCCACGTGATCAGTGCATGATCAGCCACGTGATCAGTGCATGATCAGTCACGTGATCAGTGCATGATCAGTCACGTGATCAGTGCATGGTAGCTACGTGATCAGTGCATGATCAGCCACGTGAGCAGTGCATGATAGCCACGTGATCAGTGCATGATCAGTCACGTGATCAGTGCATGATCAGTCACGTGATCAGTGCATGATCAGTCACGTGATCAGTGCATGATCAATTACGTGATCAGTGCATGATCAGTCACGTGACAGTACATGGTAGCTACGTGATCATTGCATGATCAGCCACGTGATCAGTGCATGATAGCCACGTGATCAGTGCATGATCAGTCACATGATCAGTGTATGATCATCCACGTGATCAGTGCATGATCAGTCATGTGATCAGTGCATGATATAGACGTGATCAGTGCATGATCAGTCACGTGATCAGTGCATGATCAGCCACGTGATCAGTGCATGATAGCCAGTGATCAGTGCATGATAGCCAGTGATCAGTGCATGATCAGTCACGTGATCAGTGCATGATCAGCCACGTGATCAGTGCATGATAGCCACGTGATCAGTGCATGATCAGCCACGTGATCAGTGCATGATCAGTCACGTGATCAGTGCATGATCAGCCACGTGATCAGTGCATGATCAGTCACGTGATCAGTGTATGATCAGCCACGTGAACAGTGCATGCTCAGTCACGTGATCTGGGCCTGCTGAGCTGCGTGATTACTGTCTGCTCATCTGCTTGACAATTGCCAGCTGAGCTGCACGATTCCTGCCTGTCATCTGCTTGACAATTGCCAGCTGTGCTGCGTAATTCCTGCCTGCTCAGCTGCTTGATTATTGCCAGCTGAGCAGCATGATTCCTCACACCTGAGTTCCATGATTATTGCCTGCTGACTGTTTGATTCGTGCCTACTCAGCTCTTTGTTTATTGCCTCCAGAGGCACATGATCAGTGTATGATAGCAAACATGATCAGCGCATGATCAGTCACATGATCAGCGCCATTAAGTCACGTGATCACTACATGATAGTCATGTGATCAGTCCATGCTCAGTCACGGTATCAGTGCATGATCAGCCACGTGATCAGTGCATGATCAGCCAGGTGATCAGTTCATGATAGCCACGTGATCAGTGCATGATCAGTCACGTGATCAGTGCATGACCAGGCACGTGATCAGTGCATGATCAGCCACGTGATCAGTGCATGATAGCCACGTGATCAGTGCATGATCAGTCACCTGATGGGTGTATGATCAGTCACGTGACCAGTACATGGTAGCTACATGATCATTGCATGATCAGCCACGTGAGTAGTGCATGATAGCCACGTGATCAGTGCATGATCAGTCACGTGATCAGTGCATGATCAGTCACGTGATCAGTGCATGATCAGTCACGTGATCAGTGCATGATCAGCCACGTGATCAGTGCATGATCAGTCACGTGATCAGTGCATGATCAGCCACGTGATCAGTGCATGATCAGTCACGTGATCAGTGCATGATATAGACGTGATCAGTGCATGATCAGTCACGTGATCAGTGCATGATAGCCACGTGATCAGTGCATGATCAGTCACGTGATCAGTGCATGATCAGTCACGTGACCAGTACATGGTAGCTACATGATCATTGCATGATCAGCCACGTGATCAGTGCATGATAGCCACGTGATCAGTGCATGATAGTCACGTGATCAGTGCATGATCAGTCACGTGATCAGTGCATGATCAGCCACGTGATCAGTGCATGATCAGCCACGTGATCAGTGCATGATAGCCACGTGATCAGTGCATGATCAGTCACGTGATCAGTGCATGATCAGGCACGTGATCAGTGCATGATCAGCCACGTGATCAGTGCATGATAGCCACGTGATCAGTGCATGATCAGTCACGTGATCAGTGTATGATCAGTCACGTGACCAGTACATGGTAGCTACGTGATCAGTGCATGATCAGCCACGTGATCAGTGCATGATAGCCACGTGATCAGTGCATGATCAGTCACGTGATCAGTGCATGATCAGTCATGTGATCAGTGCATGATCAGGCACGTGATCAGTGCATGATCAGCCACGTGATCAGTGCATGATAGCCACGTGATCAGTGCATGATCAGTCACGTGATCAGTGCATGATCAGTCACGTGATCAGTGCATGATCAGCCACGTGATCAGTGCATGATCAGCCACGTGATCAGTGCATGATCAGTACGTGATCAGTGCATGATCAGTCACGTGACCAGTATATGGTAGCTACGTGATCAGTGCATGATCAGCCACGTGATCAGTGCATGATAGCCACGTGATCAGTGCATGATCAGTCACGTGATCAGTGCATGATCAGTCACGTGATCAGTGCATGATCAGTCACGTGATCAGTGCATGATCAATTACGTGATCAGTGCATGATCAGTCACGTGACCAGTACATGGTAGCTACGTGATCATTGCATGATCAGCCACGTGATCAGTGCATGATAGCCACGTGATCAGTGCATGATAGCCACGTGATCAGTGCATGATCAGTCATGTGATACGTGTGTGATCAGCCACGTGATCAGTGCATGATATCCACGTGATCAGTGCATGATAGCCACGTGATCAGTGCATGAGAGCCACGTGATCAGTGCATGATCAGTCACGTGATACATGTGTGATCAGCCACGTGATCAGTGCATGATGAGCCACGTGATCAGTGCATGATCAATTACGTGATCAGTGCATGATCAGTCACGTGACCAGTACATGGTTGCTACGTGATCGTTGCATGATCAGCCACGTGAGCAGTGCATGATAGCCACGTGATCAGTGCATGATCAGTCACGTGATCAGTACATGATCAGTCACGTGAACAGTGCATGATCATTTACGTGATCAGTGCATGATCAGTCACGTGACCAGTATATGGTAGCTACGTGATCATTCCATGACGAGCCACGTGAGCAGTGCATGATAGCCACGTGATGTGTGCATGATCAGTTACGTGAGCAGTGTATGATCAGCCACGTGATCAGTGCATGATATGTCACGTGATCAGTGTGTGATCAGCCACGTGAACAGTGCATGATCAGCCACGTGATCAGTGCATGATAGCCACGTGATCAGTGCATGATCAGTTACGTGAGCAGTGTATGATCAGCCACGTGATCAGTGCATGGTCAGACACGTGAACAGTGTATGATCAGCCACGTGATCAGTGCATGATATCCAAGTGATCAGTGCATGATCATCACGTGATCAGTGTATGATCAGCCACGTGAACAGTGCATGCTCAGTCACGTGATCAGGGCCTGCTGAGCTGCGTGATTACTGTCTGCTCATCTGCTTGACAATTGCCAGCTGTGCTGCGTAATTCCTGCCTGCTCAGCTGCTTGATTATTGCCAGCTGAGCAGCATGATTCCTCACACCTGAGTTCCATGATTATTGCCTGCTGACTGTTTGATTCGTGCCTACTCAGCTCTTTGTTTATTGCCTCCAGAGGCACATGATCAGTGTATGATAGCAAACATGATCAGTGCATGATCAGTCACATGATCAGCGCCATTAAGTCACGTGATCACTACATGATAGTCATGTGATCAGTCCATGCTCAGTCACGGTATCAGTGCATGATCAGCCACGTGATCAGTGCATGATCTGTCACATGATCAGTGTATGATCATCCACGTGATCAGTGCATGGGCAGTCATGTGATCAGTGCATGATATAGACGTGATCAGTGCATGATCAGTCACGTGATCAGTGCATGATAGCCACGTGATCAGTGCATGATCAGTCACCTGATGGGTGTATGATCAGTCACGTGACCTGTACATGGTAGCTACATGATCATTGCATGATCAGCCACGTGAGTAGTGCATGATAGCCACGTGATCAGTGCATGATCAGTCACGTGATCAGTGCATGATCAGTCATGTAATAGTGCATGATCAGGCACGTGATCAGTGCATGATCAGCCACGTGATCAGTGCATGATAGCCACGTGATCAGTGCATGATCAGTCACGTGATCAGTGCATGATCAGTCACGTGATCAGTGCATGATCAGCCACGTGATCAGTGCATGATCAGTCACGTGATCAGTATATGTAGCTACGTGATCAGTGCATGACAGCCACGTGATCAGTGCATGATAGCCACGTGATGTGTGCATGATCAGTTACGTGATCAGTGTATGATCAGCCACGTGATCAGTGCATGAGTGCCACGTGATCAGTGCATGATATGTCACGTGACAGTGTGTGATCAGCCACGTGATCAGTGCATGATCAGCCACGTGATCAGTGCATGATAGCCACGTGATCAGTGCATGATCAGTTACGTGAGCAGTGTATGATCAGCCACGTGATCAGTGCATGGTCAGACACGTGAACAGTGTATGATCAGCCACGTGATCAGTGCATGATATCCACGTGATCAGTGCATGATCATCACGTGATCAGTGTATGATCAGCCACGTGAACAGTGCATGCTCAGTCACGTGATCAGGGCCTGCTGAGCTGCGTGATTACTGTCTGCTCATCTGCTTGACAATTGCCAGCTGAGCTGCACGATTCCTGCCTGTCATCTGCTTGACAATTGCCAGCTGTGCTGCGTAATTCCTGCCTGCTCAGCTGCTTGATTATTGCCAGCTGAGCAGCATGATTCCTCACAGCTGAGTTCCATGATTATTGCCTGCTGACTGTTTGATTCGTGCCTACTCAGCTCTTTGTTTATTGCCTCCAGAGGCACATGATCAGTGTATGATAGCAAACATGATCAGTGCATGATCAGTCACATGATCAGAGCCATTAAGTCACGTGATCACTACATGATAGTCATGTGATCAGTCCAAGCTCAGTCACGGTATCAGTGCATGATCAGCCACGTGATCAGTGCATGATCAGCCACGTGATCAGTGCATGATCAGCCACGTGATCAGTGCATGATCAGTCACGTGATCAGTGCATGATCAGGCACGTGATCAGTGCATGATCAGCCACGTGATCAGTGCATGATAGCCACGTGATCAGTGCATGATCCGTCACCTGATGGGTGTATGATCAGTCAACTGACGGGTACATGGTAGCTACATGATCATTGCATGATCAACCACGTGAACAGTGCATGATCAGTCACGTGATCAGGGCCTGATGAGCTGCGTGATTACCGTCTGCTCATCTGCTTGACAATTGCCAGCTGAGCTGCACGATTCCTGCCTGTCATCTGCTTGACAATTATCAGCTGTGCTGCGTAATTCCTGCCTGCTCAGCTGCTTGATTATTGCCAGCTGAGCAGCATGATTCCTCACACCTGAGTTCCATGATTATTGCCTGCTGACTGTTTGATTCGTGCCTACTCAGCTCTTTGTTTATTGCCTCCAGAGGCACATGATCAGTGTATGATAGCAAACATTATCAGTGCATGATCAGTCACATGATCAGTGCCATTAAGTCACGTGATCACTACATGATAGTCATGTGATCAGTCCATGATCAGTCACGGTATCAGTGCATGATCAGCCACGTGATCAGTGCATGATCAGCCACGTGATCAGTGCATGATAGCTATGTGATCAGTGCATGATCAGTCACGTGATCAGTGCATGATCAGGCACGTGATCAGTGCATGATCAGTCACGTGATCAGTGCATGATCAGTCACGTGATCAGTGCATGATCAGTCACGTGATCAGTGCATGATCAGCCACGTGATCAGTGCATGATCAGCCACGTGATCAGTGCATGATCAATTACGTGATCAGTGCATGATCAGTCACGTGACCAGTACATGGTAGCTACGTGATCAGTGCATGATCAGCCACGTGAGCAGTGCATGATAGCCACGTGATCAGTGCATGATCAGTCACGTGATCAGTGCATGATCAGTCACGTGATCAGTGCATGATCAGTCACGTGATCAGTGCATGATCAATTACGTGATCAGTGCATGATCAGTCACGTGACCAGTACATGGTAGCTACGTGATCATTGCATGATCAGCCACGTGATCAGTGCATGATAGCCACGTGATCAGTGCATGATCAGTCACGTGATCAGTGCATGATCATCCACGTGATCAGTGCATGATCAGTCACGTGATCAGTGCATGATATAGACGTGATCAGTGCATGATCAGTCACGTGATCAGTGCATGATCAGCCACGTGATCAGTGCATGATAGCCAGTGATCAGTGCATGATAGCCAGTGATCAGTGCATGATCAGTCACGTGATCAGTGCATGATCAGCCACGTGATCAGTGCATGATAGCCACGTGATCAGTGCATGATCAGCCACGTGATCAGTGCATGATCAGTCACGTGATCAGTGCATGATCAGCCACGTGATCAGTGCATGATCAGTCACGTGATCAGTGTATGATCAGCCACGTGAACAGTGCATGCTCAGTCACGTGATCAGGGCCTGCTGAGCTGCGTGATTACTGTCTGCTCATCTGCTTGACAATTGCCAGCTGAGCTGCACGATTCCTGCCTGTCATCTGCTTGACAATTATCAGCTGTGCTGCGTAATTCCTGCCTGCTCAGCTGCTTGATTATTGCCAGCTGAGCAGCATGATTCCTCACACCTGAGTTCCATGATTATTGCCTGCTGACTGTTTGATTCGTGCCTACTCAGCTCTTTGTTTATTGCCTCCAGAGGCACATGATCAGTGTATGATAGCAAACATGATCAGCGCATGATCAGTCACATGATCAGCGCCATTAAGTCACGTGATCACTACATGATAGTCATGTGATCAGTCCATGCTCAGTCACGGTATCAGTGCATGATCAGCCACGTGATCAGTGCATGATCAGCCACGTGATCAGTTCATGATAGCCACGTGATCAGTGCATGATCAGTCACGTGATCAGTGCATGACCAGGCACGTGATCAGTGCATGATCAGCCACGTGATCAGTGCATGATAGCCACGTGATCAGTGCATGATCAGTCACCTGATGGGTGCATGATCAGTCACGTGACCAGTACATGGTAGCTACATGATCATTGCATGATCAGCCACGTGAGTAGTGCATGATAGCCACGTGATCAGTGCATGATCAGTCACGTGATCAGTGCATGATCAGTCACGTGATCAGTGCATGATCAGTCACGTGATCAGTGCATGATCAGCCACGTGATCAGTGCATGATCAGTCACGTGATCAGTGCATGATCAGCCACGTGATCAGTGCATGATAGCCAGTGATCAGTGCATGATAGCCAGTGATCAGTGCATGATCAGTCACGTGATCAGTGCATGATCAGCCACGTGATCAGTGCATGATCAGCCACGTGATCAGTGCATGATCAGCCACGTGATCAGTGCATGATCAGTTACGTGAGCAGTGTATGATCAGCCACGTGATCAGTGCATGGTCAGACACGTGAACAGTGTATGATCAGCCACGTGATCAGTGCATGATAGCCACGTGATCAGTGCATGATCAGTCACGTGATCAGTGTATGATCAGCCACGTGAACAGTGCATGCTCAGTCACGTGATCTGGGCCTGCTGAGCTGCGTGATTACTGTCTGCTCATCTGCTTGACAATTGCCAGCTGAGCTGCACGATTCCTGCCTGTCATCTGCTTGACAATTATCAGCTGTGCTGCGTAATTCCTGCCTGCTCAGCTGCTTGATTATTGCCAGCTGAGCAGCATGATTCCTCACACCTGAGTTCCATGATTATTGCCTGCTGACTGTTTGATTCGTGCCTACTCAGCTCTTTGTTTATTGCCTCCAGAGGCACATGATCAGTGTATGATAGCAAACATGATCAGCGCATGATCAGTCACATGATCAGCGCCATTAAGTCACGTGATCACTACATGATAGTCATGTGATCAGTCCATGCTCAGTCACGGTATCAGTGCATGATCAGCCACGTGATCAGTGCATGATCAGCCACGTGATCAGTGCATGATAGCCACGTGATCAGTGCATGATCAGTCACGTGATCAGTGCATGATCAGGCAGGTGATCAGTGCATGATCAGCCACGTGATCAGTGCATGATAGCCACGTGATCAGTGCATGATCAGTCACCTGATGGGTGTATGATCAGTCACGTGACCAGTACATGGTAGCTACATGATCATTGCATGATCAGCCACGTGAGTAGTGCATGATCAGCCACGTGATCAGTGCATGATCAGTCACGTGATCAGTGCATGATCAGTCACGTGATCAGTGCATGATCACCACGTGATCAGTGCATGATCAGTCACGTGATCAGTGCATGATCAGCCACGTGATCAGTGCATGATCAGTCACGTGATCAGTGCATGATCATCCACGTGATCAGTGCATGATCAGTCACGTGATCAGTGCATGATATAGACGTGATCAGTGCATGATCAGTCACGTGATCAGTGCATGATAGCCACGTGATCAGTGCATGATCAGTCACGTGATCAGTGCATGATCAGTCACGTGACCAGTGCATGGTAGCTACGTGATCAGTGCATGATCAGCCACGTGATAGTGCATGATAGCCACGTGATCAGTGCATGATAGTCATGTGATCAGTGCATGATCAGTCACGTGATCAGTGCATGATCAGCCACGTGATCAGTGCATGATCAGCCACGTGATCAGTGCATGATAGCCACGTGATCAGTGCATGATCAGTCACGTGATCAGTGCATGATCAGGCACGTGATCAGTGCATGATCAGCCACGTGATCAGTGCATGATAGCCACGTGATCAGTGCATGATCAGTCACGTGATCAGTGCATGATCAGTCACTGACCAGTACATGGTAGCTACATGATCATTGCATGATCAGCCACGTGAGTAGTGCATGATAGCCACGTGATCAGTGCATGATCAGTCACGTGATCAGTGCATGATCAGTCATGTGATCAGTGCATGATCAGGCACGTGATCAGTGCATGATCAGCCACGTGATCAGTGCATGATAGCCACGTGATCAGTGCATGATCAGTCACGTGATCAGTGCATGATCAGTCACGTGATCAGTGCATGATCAGTCACGTGATCAGTGCATGATCAATTACGTGATCAGTGCATGATCAGTCACGTGACCAGTACATGGTAGCTACGTGATCATTGCATGATCAGCCACGTGATCAGTGCATGATAGCCACGTGATCAGTGCATGATAGCCACGTGATCAGTGCATGATCAGTCATGTGATACGTGTGTGATCAGCCACGTGATCAGTGCATGATATCCACGTGATCAGTGCATGATAGCCACGTGATCAGTGCATGAGAGCCACGTGATCAGTGCATGATCAGTCACGTGATCATGTGTGATCAGCCACGTGATCAGTGCATGATGAGCCACGTGATCAGTGCAGGATCAATTACGTGATCAGTGCATGATCAGTCACGTGACCAGTACATGGTTGCTACGTGATCGTTGCATGATCAGCCACGTGAGCAGAGCATGATAGCCACGTGATCAGTGCATGATCAGTCACGTGATCAGTACATGATCAGTCACGTGAACAGTGCATGATCATTTACGTGATCTGTGCATGATCAGTCACGTGACCAGTATATGGTAGCTACGTGATCATTCCATGACGAGCCACGTGAGCAGTGCATGATAGCCACGTGATGTGTGCATGATGAGTTACGTGAGCAGAGTATGATCAGCCACGTGATCAGTGCATGATATGTCACGTGACAGTGTGTGATCAGCCACGTGAACAGTGCATGTTCAGCCACGTGATCAGTGCATGATAGCCACGTGATCAGTGCATGATCAGTTACGTGAGCAGTGTATGATCAGCCACGTGATCAGTGCATGGTCAGACACGTGAACAGTGTATGATCAGCCACGTGATCAGTGCATGATATCCAAGTGATCAGTGCATGATCATCACGTGATCAGTGTATGATCAGCCACGTGAACAGTGCATGCTCAGTCACGTGATCAGGGCCTGCTGAGCTGCGTGATTACTGTCTGCTCATCTGCTTGACAATTGCCAGCTGAGCTGCACGATTCCTGCCTGTCATCTGCTTGACAATTGCCAGCTGTGCTGCGTAATTCCTGCCTGCTCAGCTGCTTGATTATTGCCAGCTGAGCAGCATGATTCCTCACAGCTGAGTTCCATGATTATTGCCTGCTGACTGTTTGATTCGTGCCTACTCAGCTCTTTGTTTATTGCCTCCAGAGGCACATGATCAGTGTATGATAGCAAACATGATCAGTGCATGATCAGTCACATGATCAGCGCCATTAAGTCACGTGATCACTACATGATAGTCATGTGATCAGTCCATGCTCAGTCACGGTATCAGTGCATGATCAGCCACGTGATCAGTGCATGATCAGCCACGTGATCAGTTCATGATAGCCACGTGATCAGTGCATGATCAGTCACGTGATCAGTGCATGACCAGGCACGTGATCAGTGCATGATCAGCCACGTGATCAGTGCATGATCAGCCACGTGATCAGTGCATGATCAGCACGTGATCAGTGCATGATCAGTCACGTGATCAGTGCATGATCAGCCACGTGATCAGTGCATGATCAGCCACGTGATCAGTGCATGATCAGTCACGTGATCAGTGCATGATCAGTCACGTGACCAGTACATGGTAGCTACGTGATCAGTGCATGATCAGCCACGTGATCAGTGCATGATAGCCACGTGATCAGTGCATGATCAGTCACGTGATCAGTGCATGATCAGTCACGTGATCAGTGCATGATCAGTCACGTGATCAGTGCATGATCAGCCACGTGATCAGTGCATGATAGCCACGTGATCAGTGCATGATCAGTCACGTGATCAGTGCATGATCAGTCACGTGATCAGTACATGGTAGCTACGTGATCAGTGCATGATCAGCCACGTGATCAGTGCATGATAGCCACGTGATCAGTGCATGATCAGTCACGTGATCAGTGCATGATCAGTCACGTGATCAGTGCATGATCAGTCACGTGATCAGTGCATGATCAGCCACGTGATCAGTGCATGATCAGTCACGTGATCAGTGCATGTAGCTACGTGATCAGTGCATGATCAGCCACGTGATCAGTGCATGATAGCCACGTGATCAGTGCATGATCAGTCATGTGATAGTGTGTGATCAGCCACGTGATCAGTGCATGATAGCCACGTGATC
This sequence comes from Bos javanicus, assembly GCF_032452875.1. Lineage (NCBI taxonomy): Eukaryota > Metazoa > Chordata > Mammalia > Artiodactyla > Bovidae > Bos > Bos javanicus. The sequence continues at coordinate 176,457 of NW_026893773.1, forward strand.
AGTGCATGATAGCCACGTGATCAGTGCATGATCAGTCACGTGATCAGTGCATGATCAGCCACGTGATCAGTGCATGATAGCCACTGATCAGTGCATGATCAGCCACGTGATCAGTGCATGATCAGTTACGTGATCAGTGCATGATCAGCCACGTGATCAGTGCATGATCAGCCACGTGATCAGTGCATGATCAGCCACGTGATCAGTGCATGATAGCCACGTGATCAGTGCATGATCAGTCACGTGATCAGTGTATGATCAGCCACGTGATCAGTGCATGATAGCCACGTGATCAGTGCATGATCAGTCACGTGATCAGTGTATGATCAGCCACGTGAACAGTGCATGCTCAGTCACGTGATCTGGGCCTGCTGAGCTGCGTGATTACTGTCTGCTCATCTGCTTGACAATTGCCAGCTGAGCTGCACGATTCCTGCCTGTCATCTGCTTGACAATTGCCAGCTGTGCTGCGTAATTCCTGCCTGCTCAGCTGCTTGATTATTGCCAGCTGAGCAGCATGATTCCTCACACCTGAGTTCCATGATTATTGCCTGCTGACTGTTTGATTCGTGCCTACTCAGCTCTTTGTTTATTGCCTCCAGAGGCACATGATCAGTGTATGATAGCAAACATGATCAGCGCATGATCAGTCACATGATCAGCGCCATTAAGTCACGTGATCACTACATGATAGTCATGTGATCAGTCCATGCTCAGTCACGGTATCAGTGCATGATCAGCCACGTGATCAGTGCATGATCAGCCACGTGATCAGTTCATGATAGCCACGTGATCAGTGCATGATCAGTCACGTGATCAGTGCATGACCAGGCACGTGATCAGTGCATGATCAGCCACGTGATCAGTGCATGATAGCCACGTGATCAGTGCATGATCAGTCACCTGATGGGTGTATGATCAGTCACGTGACCTGTACATGGTAGCTACATGATCATTGCATGATCAGCCACGTGAGTAGTGCATGATAGCCACGTGATCAGTGCATGATCAGTCACGTGATCAGTGCATGATCAGTCACGTGATCAGTGCATGATCAGTCACGTGATCAGTGCATGATCAGCCACGTGATCAGTGCATGATCAGCCACGTGATCAGTGCATGATAGCACGTGATCAGTGCATGATCAGCCACGTGATCAGTGCATGATCAGCCACGTGATCAGTGCATGATCAGCCACGTGATCAGTGCATGATAGCCACGTGATCAGTGCATGATCAGTCACGTGATCAGTGCATGATCAGTCACGTGATCAGTGCATGATCAGCCACGTGATCAGTGCATGATAGCCACGTGATCAGTGCATGATCAGTCACGTGATCAGTGCATGATCAGTCACGTGACCAGTACATGGTAGCTACGTGATCATTGCATGATCAGCCACGTGATCAGTGCATGATAGCCACGTGATCAGTGCATGATCAGTCACGTGATCAGTGCATGATCAGTCACGTGATCAGTGCATGATCAGTCACGTGATCAGTGCATGATCAGCCACGTGATCAGTGCATGATCAGTCACGTGATCAGTGCATGATCAGCCACGTGATCAGTGCATGATCAGTCACGTGATCAGTGCATGATATAGACGTGATCAGTGCATGATCAGTCACGTGATCAGTGCATGATAGCCACGTGATCAGTGCATGATCAGTCACGTGATCAGTGCATGATCAGTCACGTGACCAGTACATGGTAGCTACGTGATCAGTGCATGATCAGCCACGTGATCAGTGCATGATAGCCACGTGATCAGTGCATGATAGTCACGTGATCAGTGCATGATCAGTCACGTGATCAGTGCATGATCAGCCACGTGATCAGTGCATGATCAGCCACGTGATCAGTGCATGATAGCCACGTGATCAGTGCATGATCAGTCACGTGATCAGTGCATGATCAGCCACGTGATCAGTGCATGATCAGCCACGTGATCAGTGCATGATAGCCACGTGATCAGTGCATGATCAGTCACGTGATCAGTGCATGATCAGTCAACTGATCAGTGCATGATAGCTACGTGATCAGTGCATGATCAGCCACGTGAACAGTGCATGCTCAGTCACGTGATCAGGGCCTGCTGAGCTGCGTGATTACTGTCTGCTCATCTGCTTGACAATTGCCAGCTGAGCTGCACGATTCCTGCCTGTCATCTGCTTGACAATTATCAGCTGTGCTGCGTAATTCCTGCCTGCTCAGCTGCTTGATTATTGCCAGCTGAGCAGCATGATTCCTCACACCTGAGTTCCATGATTATTGCCTGCTGACTGTTTGATTCGTGCCTACTCAGCTCTTTGTTTATTGCCTCCAGAGGCACATGATCAGTGTATGATAGCAAACATGATCAGTGCATGATCAGTCACATGATCAGTGCCATTAAGTCACGTGATCACTACATGATAGTCATGTGATCAGTCCATGCTCAGTCACGGTATCAGTGCATGATCAGCCACGTGATCAGTGCATGATCAGCCACGTGATCAGTTCATGATAGCTATGTGATCAGTGCATGATCAGTCACGTGATCAGTGCATGATCAGGCACGTGATCAGTGCATGATCAGTCACGTGATCAGTGCATGATCAGTCACGTGATCAGTGCATGATCAGTCACGTGATCAGTGCATGATCAGCCACGTGATCAGTGCATGATCAGCCACGTGATCAGTGCATGATCAATTACGTGATCAGTGCATGATCAGTCACGTGACCAGTACATGGTAGCTACGTGATCATTGCATGATCAGCCACGTGAGCAGTGCATGATAGCCACGTGATCAGTGCATGATCAGTCACGTGATCAGTGCATGATCACTCACGTGATCAGTGCATGATCAGTCACGTGATCAGTGCATGATCAATTACGTGATCAGTGCATGATCAGTCACGTGACCAGTACATGGTAGCTACGTGATCATTGCATGATCAGCCACGTGAGCAGTGCATGATAGCCACGTGATCAGTGCATGATCAGTCACATGATCAGTGTATGATCATCCACGTGATCAGTGCATGATCAGTCATGTGATCAGTGCATGATATAGACGTGATCAGTGCATGATCAGTCACGTGATCAGTGCATGATCAGCCACGTGATCAGTGCATGATAGCCAGTGATCAGTGCATGATAGCCAGTGATCAGTGCATGATCAGTCACGTGATCAGTGCATGATCAGCCACGTGATCAGTGCATGATAGCCACGTGATCAGTGCATGATCAGCCACGTGATCAGTGCATGATCAGTCACGTGATCAGTGCATGATCAGCCACGTGATCAGTGCATGATCAGTCACGTGATCAGTGTATGATCAGCCACGTGAACAGTGCATGCTCAGTCACGTGATCTGGGCCTGCTGAGCTGCGTGATTACTGTCTGCTCATCTGCTTGACAATTGCCAGCTGAGCTGCACGATTCCTGCCTGTCATCTGCTTGACAATTATCAGCTGTGCTGCGTAATTCCTGCCTGCTCAGCTGCTTGATTATTGCCAGCTGAGCAGCATGATTCCTCACACCTGAGTTCCATGATTATTGCCTGCTGACTGTTTGATTCGTGCCTACTCAGCTCTTTGTTTATTGCCTCCAGAGGCACATGATCAGTGTATGATAGCAAACATGATCAGCGCATGATCAGTCACATGATCAGCGCCATTAAGTCACGTGATCACTACATGATAGTCATGTGATCAGTCCATGCTCAGTCACGGTATCAGTGCATGATCAGCCACGTGATCAGTGCATGATCAGCCAGGTGATCAGTTCATGATAGCCACGTGATCAGTGCATGATTTGTCACGTGATCAGTGCATGACCAGGCACGTGATCAGTGCATGATCAGCCACGTGATCAGTGCATGATAGCCACGTGATCAGTGCATGATCAGTCACCTGATGGGTGTATGATCAGTCACGTGACCGGTACATGGTAGCTACATGATCATTGCATGATCAGCCACGTGAGTAGTGCATGATAGCCACGTGATCAGTGCATGATCAGTCACGTGATCAGTGCATGATCAGTCACGTGAACAGTGCATGATCAGTCACGTGATCAGTGCATGATCAGCCACGTGATCAGTGCATGATCTGTCACATGATCAGTGCATGATCAGCCACGTGATCAGTGCATGATCAGTCATGTGATCAGTGCATGATATAGACGTGATCAGTGCATGATCAGTCACGTGATCAGTGCATGATAGCCACGTGATCAGTGCATGATCAGTCACGTGATCAGTGCATGATCAGTCACGTGACCAGTACATGGTAGCTACATGATCATTGCATGATCAGCCACGTGAGTAGTGCATGATAGCCACGTGATCAGTGCATGATAGTCATGTGATCAGTGCATGATCAGTCACGTGATCAGTGCATGATCAGCCACGTGATCAGTGCATGATCAGCCACGTGATCAGTGCATGATAGCCACGTGATCAGTGCATGATCAGTCACGTGATCAGTGCATGATCAGGCACGTGATCAGTGCATGATCAGCCACGTGATCAGTGCATGATAGCCACGTGATCAGTGCATGATCAGTCACCTGATCAGTGTATGATCAGTCACTGACCAGTACATGGTAGCTACATGATCATTGCATGATCAGCCACGTGATAGTGCATGATAGCCACGTGATCAGTGCATGATCAGTCACGTGATCAGTGCATGATCAGTCATGTGATCAGTGCATGATCAGGCACGTGATCAGTGCATGATCAGCCACGTGATCAGTGCATGATAGCCACGTGATCAGTGCATGATCAGTCACGTGATCAGTGCATGATCAGTCACGTGATCAGTGCATGATCAGCCACGTGATCAGTGCATGATCAGCCACGTGATCAGTGCATGATCAGTACGTGATCAGTGCATGATCAGTCACGTGATCAGTATATGGTAGCTACGTGATCAGTGCATGATCAGCCACGTGATCAGTGCATGATAGCCACGTGATCAGTGCATGATCAGTCACGTGATCAGTGCATGATCACTCACGTGATCAGTGCATGATCAGTCACGTGATCAGTGCATGATCAATTACGTGATCAGTGCATGATCAGTCACGTGATCAGTACATGGTAGCTACGTGATCATTGCATGATCAGCCACGTGATCAGTGCATGATAGCCACGTGATCAGTGCATGATAGCCACGTGATCAGTGCATGATCAGTCATGTGATACGTGTGTGATCAGCCACGTGATCAGTGCATGATATCCACGTGATCAGTGCATGATAGCCACGTGATCAGTGCATGATAGCCACGTGATCAGTGCATGATCAGTCACGTGATACATGTGTGATCAGCCACGTGATCAGTGCATGATGAGCCACGTGATCAGTGCATGATCAATTACGTGATCAGTGCATGATCAGTCACGTGACCAGTACATGGTTGCTACGTGATCGTTGCATGATCAGCCACGTGAGCAGTGCATGATAGCCACGTGATCAGTGCATGATCAGTCACGTGATCAGTACATGATCAGTCACGTGAACAGTGCATGATCATTTACGTGATCTGTGCATGATCAGTCACGTGACCAGTATATGGTAGCTACGTGATCATTCCATGACGAGCCACGTGAGCAGTGCATGATAGCCACGTGATGTGTGCATGATGAGTTACGTGAGCAGTGTATGATCAGCCACGTGATCAGTGCATGATATGTCACGTGACAGGTGTGTGATCAGCCACGTGAACAGTGCATGTTCAGCCACGTGATCAGTGCATGATAGCCACGTGATCAGTGCATGATCAGTTACGTGAGCAGTGTATGATCAGCCACGTGATCAGTGCATGGTCAGACACGTGAACAGTGTATGATCAGCCACGTGATCAGTGCATGATATCCAAGTGATCAGTGCATGATCATCACGTGATCAGTGTATGATCAGCCACGTGAACAGTGCATGCTCAGTCACGTGATCAGGGCCTGCTGAGCTGCGTGATTACTGTCTGCTCATCTGCTTGACAATTGCCAGCTGTGCTGCGTAATTCCTGCCTGCTCAGCTGCTTGATTATTGCCAGCTGAGCAGCATGATTCCTCACACCTGAGTTCCATGATTATTGCCTGCTGACTGTTTGATTCGTGCCTACTCAGCTCTTTGTTTATTGCCTCCAGAGGCACATGATCAGTGTATGATAGCAAACATGATCAGCGCATGATCAGTCACATGATCAGCGCCATTAAGTCACGTGATCACTACATGATAGTCATGTGATCAGTCCATGCTCAGTCACGGTATCAGTGCATGATCAGCCACGTGATCAGTGCATGATCTGTCACATGATTAGTGTATGATCATCCACGTGATCAGTGCATGGGCAGTCATGTGATCAGTGCATGATATAGACGTGATCAGTGCATGATCAGTCACGTGATCAGTGCATGATAGCCACGTGATCAGTGCATGATCAGTCACCTGATGGGTGTATGATCATTCACGTGACCTGTACATGGTAGCTACATGATCATTGCATGATCAGCCACGTGAGTAGTGCATGATAGCCACGTGATCAGTGCATGATCAGTCACGTGATCAGTGCATGATCAGTCATGTGATAGTGCATGATCAGGCACGTGATCAGTGCATGATCAGCCACGTGATCAGTGCATGATAGCCACGTGATCAGTGCATGATCAGTCACGTGATCAGTGCATGATCAGTCACGTGATCAGTGCATGATCAGCCACGTGATCAGTGCATGATCAGTCACGTGATCAGTATATGTAGCTACGTGATCATTGCATGACAGCCACGTGATCAGTGCATGATAGCCACGTGATCAGTGCATGATCAGTTACGTGATCAGTGTATGATCAGCCACGTGATCAGTGCATGAGTGCCACGTGATCAGTGCATGATATGTCACGTGACAGTGTGTGATCAGCCACGTGATCAGTGCATGATCAGCCACGTGATCAGTGCATGATAGCCACGTGATCAGTGCATGATCAGTTACGTGAGCAGTGTATGATCAGCCACGTGATCAGTGCATGGTCAGACACGTGAACAGTGTATGATCAGCCACGTGATCAGTGCATGATATCCACGTGATCAGTGCATGATCATCACGTGATCAGTGTATGATCAGCCACGTGAACAGTGCATGCTCAGTCACGTGATCAGGGCCTGCTGAGCTGCGTGATTACTGTCTGCTCATCTGCTTGACAATTGCCAGCTGAGCTGCACGATTCCTGCCTGTCATCTGCTTGACAATTGCCAGCTGTGCTGCGTAATTCCTGCCTGCTCAGCTGCTTGATTATTGCCAGCTGAGCAGCATGATTCCTCACAGCTGAGTTCCATGATTATTGCCTGCTGACTGTTTGATTCGTGCCTACTCAGCTCTTTGTTTATTGCCTCCAGAGGCACATGATCAGTGTATGATAGCAAACATGATCAGTGCATGATCAGTCACATGATCAGCGCCATTAAGTCACGTGATCACTACATGATAGTCATGTGATCAGTCCATGCTCAGTCACGGTATCAGTGCATGATCAGCCACGTGATCAGTGCATGATCAGCCACGTGATCAGTGCATGATAGCCACGTGATCAGTGCATGATCAGTCACGTGATCAGTGCATGATCAGGCACGTGATCAGTGCATGATCAGCCACGTGATCAGTGCATGATAGCCACGTGATCAGTGCATGATCTGTCACCTGATGGGTGTATGATCAGTCAACTGACCGGTACATGGTAGCTACATGATCATTGCATGATCAGCCACGTGAACAGTGCATGATCAGTCACGTGATCAGGGCCTGCTGAGCTGCGTGATTACCGTCTGCTCATCTGCTTGACAATTGCCAGCTGAGCTGCACGATTCCTGCCTGTCATCTGCTTGACAATTATCAGCTGTGCTGCGTAATTCCTGCCTGCTCAGCTGCTTGATTATTGCCAGCTGAGCAGCATGATTCCTCACACCTGAGTTCCATGATTATTGCCTGCTGACTGTTTGATTCGTGCCTACTCAGCTCTTTGTTTATTGCCTCCAGAGGCACATGATCAGTGTATGATAGCAAACACGATCAGTGCATGATCAGTCACATGATCAGTGCCATTAAGTCACGTGATCACTACATGATAGTCATGTGATCAGTCCATGATCAGTCACGGTATCAGTGCATGATCAGCCACGTGATCAGTGCATGATCAGCCACGTGATCAGTGCATGATAGCCATGTGATCAGTGCATGATCAGTCACGTGATCAGTGCATGATCAGGCACGTGATCAGTGCATGATCAGTCACGTGATCAGTGCATGATCAGTCACGTGATCAGTGCATGATCAGTCACGTGATCAGTGCATGATCAGCCACGTGATCAGTGCATGATCAGCCACGTGATCAGTGCATGATCAATTACGTGATCAGTGCATGATCAGTCACGTGACCAGTACATGGTAGCTACGTGATCAGTGCATGATCAGCCACGTGAGCAGTGCATGATAGCCACGTGATCAGTGCATGATCAGTCACGTGATCAGTGCATGATCAGTCACGTGATCAGTGCATGATCAGTCACGTGATCAGTGCATGATCAATTACGTGATCAGTGCATGATCAGTCACGTGACCAGTACATGGTAGCTACGTGATCATTGCATGATCAGCCACGTGAGCAGTGCATGATAGCCACGTGATCAGTGCATGATCAGTCACGTGATCAGTGTATGATCATCCACGTGATCAGTGCATGATCAGTCATGTGATCAGTGCATGATATAGACGTGATCAGTGCATGATCAGTCACGTGATCAGTGCATGATCAGCCACGTGATCAGTGCATGATAGCCAGTGATCAGTGCATGATAGCCAGTGATCAGTGCATGATCAGTCACGTGATCAGTGCATGATCAGCCACGTGATCAGTGCATGATAGCCACGTGATCAGTGCATGATCAGCCACGTGATCAGTGCATGATCAGTCACGTGATCAGTGCATGATCAGCCACGTGATCAGTGCATGATCAGTCACGTGATCAGTGTATGATCAGCCACGTGAACAGTGCATGCTCAGTCACGTGATCAGGGCCTGCTGAGCTGCGTGATTACTGTCTGCTCATCTGCTTGACAATTGCCAGCTGAGCTGCACGATTCCTGCCTGTCATCTGCTTGACAATTGCCAGCTGTGCTGCGTAATTCCTGCCTGCTCAGCTGCTTGATTATTGCCAGCTGAGCAGCATGATTCCTCACACCTGAGTTCCATGATTATTGCCTGCTGACTGTTTGATTCGTGCCTACTCAGCTCTTTGTTTATTGCCTCCAGAGGCACATGATCAGTGTATGATAGCAAACATGATCAGCGCATGATCAGTCACATGATCAGCGCCATTAAGTCACGTGATCACTACATGATAGTCATGTGATCAGTCCATGCTCAGTCACGGTATCAGTGCATGATCAGCCACGTGATCAGTGCATGATCAGCCAGGTGATCAGTTCATGATAGCCACGTGATCAGTGCATGATCAGTCACGTGATCAGTGCATGACCAGGCACGTGATCAGTGCATGATCAGCCACGTGATCAGTGCATGATAGCCACGTGATCAGTGCATGATCAGTCACCTGATGGGTGTATGATCAGTCACGTGACCGGTACATGGTAGCTACATGATCATTGCATGATCAGCCACGTGAGTAGTGCATGATAGCCACGTGATCAGTGCATGATCAGTCACGTGATCAGTGCATGATCAGTCACGTGAACAGTGCATGATCAGTCACGTGATCAGTGCATGATCAGCCACGTGATCAGTGCATGATCAGTCACGTGATCAGTGCATGATCAGCCACGTGATCAGTGCATGATCAGTCACGTGATCAGTGCATGATATAGACGTGATCAGTGCATGATCAGTCACGTGATCAGTGCATGATAGCCACGTGATCAGTGCATGATCAGTCACGTGATCAGTGCATGATCAGTCACGTGATCAGTACATGATAGCTACATGATCAGTGCATGATCAGCCACGTGATCAGTGCATGATAGCCACGTGATCAGTGCATGATAGTCACGTGATCAGTGCATGATCAGTCACGTGATCAGTGCATGATCAGCCACGTGATCAGTGCATGATCAGCCACGTGATCAGTGCATGATAGCCACGTGATCAGTGCATGATCAGTCACGTGATCAGTGCATGATCAGTCACGTGATCAGTGCATGATCAGCCACGTGATCAGTGCATGATAGCCACGTGATCAGTGCATGATCAGTCACGTGATCAGTGTATGATCAGTCACTGACCAGTACATGGTAGCTACGTGATCATTGCATGATCAGCCACGTGATAGTGCATGATAGCCACGTGATCAGTGCATGATCAGTCACGTGATCAGTGCATGATCAGTCATGTGATCAGTGCATGATCAGGCACGTGATCAGTGCATGATCAGCCACGTGATCAGTGCATGATAGCCACGTGATCAGTGCATGATCAGTCACGTGATCAGTGCATGATCAGTCACGTGATCAGTGCATGATCAGCCACGTGATCAGTGCATGATCAGCCACGTGATCAGTGCATGATCAGTACGTGATCAGTGCATGATCAGTCACGTGATCAGTATATGGTAGCTACGTGATCAGTGCATGATCAGCCACGTGATCAGTGCATGATAGCCACGTGATCAGTGCATGATCAGTCACGTGATCAGTGCATGATCAGTCACGTGATCAGTGCATGATCAGTCACGTGATCAGTGCATGATCAATTACGTGATCAGTGCATGATCAGTCACGTGATCAGTGCATGATAGCTACGTGATCATTGCATGATCAGCCACGTGATCAGTGCATGATAGCCACGTGATCAGTGCATGATAGCCACGTGATCAGTGCATGATCAGTCATGTGATACGTGTGTGATCAGCCACGTGATCAGTGCATGATATCCACGTGATCAGTGCATGATAGCCACGTGATCAGTGCATGAGAGCCACGTGATCAGTGCATGATCAGTCACGTGATACATGTGTGATCAGCCACGTGATCAGTGCATGATGAGCCACGTGATCAGTGCATGATCAATTACGTGATCAGTGCATGATCAGTCACGTGACCAGTACATGGTTGCTACGTGATCGTTGCATGATCAGCCACGTGAGCAGTGCATGATAGCCACGTGATCAGTGCATGATCAGTCACGTGATCAGTACATGATCAGTCACGTGAACAGTGCATGATCATTTACGTGATCTGTGCATGATCAGTCACGTGACCAGTATATGGTAGCTACGTGATCATTCCATGACGAGCCACGTGAGCAGTGCATGATAGCCACGTGATGTGTGCATGATGAGTTACGTGAGCAGTGTATGATCAGCCACGTGATCAGTGCATGATATGTCACGTGACAGTGTGTGATCAGCCACGTGAACAGTGCATGATCAGCCACGTGATCAGTGCATGATAGCCACGTGATCAGTGCATGATCAGTTACGTGAGCAGTGTATGATCAGCCACGTGATCAGTGCATGGTCAGACACGTGAACAGTGTATGATCAGCCACGTGATCAGTGCATGATATCCAAGTGATCAGTGCATGATCATCACGTGATCAGTGTATGATCAGCCACGTGAACAGTGCATGCTCAGTCACGTGATCAGGGCCTGCTGAGCTGCGTGATTACTGTCTGCTCATCTGCTTGACAATTGCCAGCTGTGCTGCGTAATTCCTGCCTGCTCAGCTGCTTGATTATTGCCAGCTGAGCAGCATGATTCCTCACACCTGAGTTCCATGATTATTGCCTGCTGACTGTTTGATTCGTGCCTACTCAGCTCTTTGTTTATTGCCTCCAGAGGCACATGATCAGTGTATGATAGCAAACATGATCAGTGCATGATCAGTCACATGATCAGCGCCATTAAGTCACGTGATCACTACATGATAGTCATGTGATCAGTCCATGCTCAGTCACGGTATCAGTGCATGATCAGCCACGTGATCAGTGCATGATCTGTCACATGATCAGTGTATGATCATCCACGTGATCAGTGCATGGGCAGTCATGTGATCAGTGCATGATATAGACGTGATCAGTGCATGATCAGTCACGTGATCAGTGCATGATAGCCACGTGATCAGTGCATGATCAGTCACCTGATGGGTGTATGATCATTCACGTGACCTGTACATGGTAGCTACATGATCATTGCATGATCAGCCACGTGAGTAGTGCATGATAGCCACGTGATCAGTGCATGATCAGTCACGTGATCAGTGCATGATCAGTCATGTATCATGATCAGGCACGTGATCAGTGCATGATCAGCCACGTGATCAGTGCATGATAGCCACGTGATCAGTGCATGATCAGTCACGTGATCAGTGCATGATCAGTCACGTGATCAGTGCATGATCATTTACGTGATCAGTGCATGATCAGTCACGTGACCAGTATATGGTAGCTATGTGATCATTCCATGACGAGCCACGTGAGCAGTGCATGATAGCCACGTGATGTGCATGATCAGTTACGTGAGCAGAGTATGATCAGCCACGTGATCAGTGCATGAGTGCCACGTGATCAGTGCATGATATGTCACGTGACAGGTGTGTGATCAGCCACGTGAACAGTGCATGTTCAGCCACGTGATCAGTGCATGATAGCCACGTGATCAGTGCATGATCAGTTACGTGAGCAGTGTATGATCAGCCACGTGATCAGTGCATGGTCAGACACGTGAACAGTGTATGATCAGCCACGTGATCAGTGCATGATATCCAAGTGATCAGTGCATGATCATCACGTGATCAGTGTATGATCAGCCACGTGAACAGTGCATGCTCAGTCACGTGATCAGGGCCTGCTGAGCTGCGTGATTACTGTCTGCTCATCTGCTTGACAATTGCCAGCTGAGCTGCACGATTCCTGCCTGTCATCTGCTTGACAATTGCCAGCTGTGCTGCGTAATTCCTGCCTGCTCAGCTGCTTGATTATTGCCAGCTGAGCAGCATGATTCCTCACAGCTGAGTTCCATGATTATTGCCTGCTGACTGTTTGATTCGTGCCTACTCAGCTCTTTGTTTATTGCCTCCAGAGGCACATGATCAGTGTATGATAGCAAACATGATCAGTGCATGATCAGTCACATGATCAGCGCCATTAAGTCACGTGATCACTACATGATAGTCATGTGATCAGTCCATGCTCAGTCACGGTATCAGTGCATGATCAGCCACGTGATCAGTGCATGATCAGCCAGGTGATCAGTTCATGATCAGCCACGTGATCAGTGCATGATCAGTCACGTGATCAGTGCATGACCAGGCACGTGATCAGTGCATGATCAGCCACGTGATCAGTGCATGATAGCCACGTGATCAGTGCATGATCAGTCACCTGATGGGTGTATGATCAGTCACGTGACCTGTACATGGTAGCTACATGATCATTGCATGATCAGCCACGTGAGTAGTGCATGATAGCCACGTGATCAGTGCATGATCAGTCACGTGATCAGTGCATGATCAGTCATGTGATCAGTGCATGATCAGGCACGTGATCAGTGCATGATCAGCCACGTGATCAGTGCATGATAGCCACGTGATCAGTGCATGATCAGTCACGTGATCAGTGCATGATCAGTCACGTGATCAGTGCATGATCAGCCACGTGATCAGTGCATGATCAGCCACGTGATCAGTGCATGATCAATTACGTGATCAGTGCATGATCAGTCACGTGACCAGTACATGGTAGCTACGTGATCAGTGCATGATCAGCCACGTGATCAGTGCATGATAGCCACGTGATCAGTGCATGATCAGTCACGTGATCAGTGCATGATCAGTCACGTGATCAGTGCATGATCAGTCACGTGATCAGTGCATGATCAATTACGTGATCAGTGCATGATCAGTCACGTGATCAGTACATGGTAGCTACGTGATCAGTGCATGATCAGCACGTGATCAGTGCATGATAGCCACGTGATCAGTGCATGATCAGTCACGTGATCAGTGTATGATCATCCACGTGATCAGTGCATGATCAGTCACGTGATCAGTGCATGATATAGACGTGATCAGTGCATGATCAGTCACGTGATCAGTGCATGATCAGCCACGTGATCAGTGCATGATAGCCAGTGATGAGTGCATGATAGCCAGTGATCAGTGCATGATCAGTCACGTGATCAGTGTATGATCAGCCACGTGATCAGTGCATGATAGCCACGTGATCAGTGCATGATCAGCCACGTGATCAGTGCATGATCAGTTACGTGAGCAGTGTATGATCAGCCACGTGATCAGTGCATGGTCAGACACGTGAACAGTGTATGATCAGCCACGTGATCAGTGCATGATAGCCACGTGATCAGTGCATGATCAGTCACGTGATCAGTGTATGATCAGCCACGTGAACAGTGCATGCTCAGTCACGTGATCTGGGCCTGCTGAGCTGCGTGATTACTGTCTGCTCATCTGCTTGACAATTGCCAGCTGAGCTGCACGATTCCTGCCTGTCATCTGCTTGACAATTGCCAGCTGTGCTGCGTAATTCCTGCCTGCTCAGCTGCTTGATTATTGCCAGCTGAGCAGCATGATTCCTCACACCTGAGTTCCATGATTATTGCCTGCTGACTGTTTGATTCGTGCCTACTCAGCTCTTTGTTTATTGCCTCCAGAGGCACATGATCAGTGTATGATAGCAAACATGATCAGCGCATGATCAGTCACATGATCAGCGCCATTAAGTCACGTGATCACTACATGATAGTCATGTGATCAGTCCATGCTCAGTCACGGTATCAGTGCATGATCAGCCACGTGATCAGTGCATGATCTGTCACATGATTAGTGTATGATCATCCACGTGATCAGTGCATGGGCAGTCATGTGATCAGTGCATGATATAGACGTGATCAGTGCATGATCAGTCACGTGATCAGTGCATGATAGCCACGTGATCAGTGCATGATCAGTCACGTGATCAGTGTATGATCAGCCACGTGATCAGTGCATGATCAGTCACGTGATCAGTGCATGATCAGTCACGTGATCAGTGCATGATCAGCCACGTGATCAGTGCATGATCAGCCACGTGATCAGTGCATGATCAACGTGATCAGTGCATGATCAGTCACGTGACCAGTGCATGGTAGCTACGTGATCATTGCATGATCAGCCACGTGATCAGTGCATGATAGCCACGTGATCAGTGCATGATCAGTCACGTGATCAGTGCATGATCAGTCACGTGATCAGTGCATGATCAGCCACGTGATCAGTGCATGATCAATTACGTGATCAGTGCATGATCAGTCACGTGACCAGTACATGGTAGCTACGTGATCATTGCATGATCAGCCACGTGATCAGTGCATGATAGCCACGTGATCAGTGCATGATCAGTCACGTGATCAGTGCATGATCATCCGTGATCAGTGCATGATCAGTCATGATCAGTGCATGATATAGACGTGATCAGTGCATGATCAGTCACGTGATCAGTGCATGATCAGCCACGTGATCAGTGCATGATAGCCAGTGATCAGTGCATGATAGCCAGTGATCAGTGCATGATCAGTCACGTGATCAGTGCATGATCAGCCACGTGATCAGTGCATGATCAGCCACGTGATCAGTGCATGATCAGCCACGTGATCAGTGCATGATCAGTTACGTGAGCAGTGTATGATCAGCCACGTGATCAGTGCATGGTCAGACACGTGATCAGTGTATGATCAGCCACGTGATCAGTGCATGATAGCCACGTGATCAGTGCATGATCAGTCACGTGATCAGTGTATGATCAGCCACGTGAACAGTGCATGCTCAGTCACGTGATCTGGGCCTGCTGAGCTGCGTGATTACTGTCTGCTCATCTGCTTGACAATTGCCAGCTGTGCTGCGTAATTCCTGCCTGCTCAGCTGCTTGATTATTGCCAGCTGAGCAGCATGATTCCTCACACCTGAGTTCCATGATTATTGCCTGCTGACTGTTTGATTCGTGCCTACTCAGCTCTTTGTTTATTGCCTCCAGAGGCACATGATCAGTGTATGATAGCAAACATGATCAGTGCATGATCAGTCACATGATCAGCGCCATTAAGTCACGTGATCACTACATGATAGTCATGTGATCAGTCCATGCTCAGTCACGGTATCAGTGCATGATCAGCCACGTGATCAGTGCATGATCAGCCACGTGATCAGTGCATGATAGCCACGTGATCAGTGCATGATCAGTCACGTGATCAGTGCATGATCAGGCACGTGATCAGTGCATGATCAGCCACGTGATCAGTGCATGATAGCCACGTGATCAGTGCATGATCAGTCACCTGATGGGTGTATGATCAGTCACGTGACTGTACATGGTAGCTACATGATCATTGCATGATCAGCCACGTGAGTAGTGCATGATAGCCACGTGATCAGTGCATGATCAGTCACGTGATCAGTGCATGATCAGTCATGTGATCAGTGCATGATCAGGCACGTGATCAGTGCATGATCAGCCACGTGATCAGTGCATGATAGCCACGTGATCAGTGCATGATCAGTCACGTGATCAGTGCATGATCAGTCACGTGATCAGTGCATGATCAGCCACGTGATCAGTGCATGATCAGCCACGTGATCAGTGCATGATCAATTACGTGATCAGTGCATGATCAGTCACGTGATCAGTGCATGGTAGCTACGTGATCAGTGCATGATCAGCCACGTGATCAGTGCATGATAGCCACGTGATCAGTGCATGATCAGTCACGTGATCAGTGCATGATCAGTCACGTGATCAGTGCATGATCAGTCACGTGATCAGTGCATGATCAATTACGTGATCAGTGCATGATCAGTCACGTGATCAGTACATGGTAGCCACGTGATCAGTGCATGATCAGCCACGATCAGTGCATGATAGCCACGTGATCAGTGCATGATCAGTCACATGATCAGTGTATGATCATCCACGTGATCAGTGCATGATCAGTCACGTGATCAGTGCATGATATAGACGTGATCAGTGCATGATCAGTCACGTGATCAGTGCATGATCAGCCACGTGATCAGTGCATGATAGCCAGTGATCAGTGCATGATAGCCAGTGATCAGTGCATGATCAGTCACGTGATCAGTGCATGATCAGCCACGTGATCAGTGCATGATAGCCACGTGATCAGTGCATGATCAGCCACGTGATCAGTGCATGATCAGTTACGTGAGCAGTGTATGATCAGCCACGTGATCAGTGCATGGTCAGACACGTGAACAGTGTATGATCAGCCACGTGATCAGTGCATGATAGCCACGTGATCAGTGCATGATCAGTCACGTGATCAGTGTATGATCAGCCACGTGAACAGTGCATGCTCAGTCACGTGATCTGGGCCTGCTGAGCTGCGTGATTACTGTCTGCTCATCTGCTTGACAATTGCCAGCTGAGCTGCACGATTCCTGCCTGTCATCTGCTTGACAATTGCCAGCTGTGCTGCGTAATTCCTGCCTGCTCAGCTGCTTGATTATTGCCAGCTGAGCAGCATGATTCCTCACACCTGAGTTCCATGATTATTGCCTGCTGACTGTTTGATTCGTGCCTACTCAGCTCTTTGTTTATTGCCTCCAGAGGCACATGATCAGTGTATGATAGCAAACATGATCAGTGCATGATCAGTCACATGATCAGCGCCATTAAGTCACGTGATCAGTACATGATAGTCATGTGATCAGTCCATGCTCAGTCACGGTATCAGTGCATGATCAGCCACGTGATCAGTGCATGATCAGCCACGTGATCAGTGCATGATCAGTCACGTGATCAGTGCATGATCAGTCACGTGATCAGTGCATGATAGCTACGTGATCAGTGCATGATCAGCCACGTGATCAGTGCATGATAGCCACGTGATCAGTGCATGATCAGTCACGTGATCAGTGCATGATCAGTCACGTGATCAGTGCATGATCAGGCACGTGATCAGTGCATGATCAGCCACGTGATCAGTGCATGATAGCCACGTGATCAGTGCATGATCAGTCACGTGATCAGTGCATGATCAGTCACGTGATCAGTGCATGATCAGCCACGTGATCAGTGCATGATCAGCCACGTGATCAGTGCATGATCAATCACGTGATCAGTGCATGATCAGTCACGTGATCAGTGCATGGTAGCTACGTGATCAGTGCATGATCAGCCACGTGATCAGTGCATGATAGCCACGTGATCAGTGCATGATCAGTCACGTGATCAGTGCATGATCACTCACGTGATCAGTGCATGATCAGTCACGTGATCAGTGCATGATCAATTACGTGATCAGTGCATGATCAGTCACGTGACCAGTACATGGTAGCTACGTGATCATTGCATGATCAGCCACGTGATCAGTGCATGATAGCCACGTGATCAGTGCATGATCAGTCACATGATCAGTGCATGATCATCCACGTGATCAGTGCATGATCAGTCACGTGATCAGTGCATGATATAGACGTGATCAGTGCATGATCAGTCACGTGATCAGTGCATGATCAGCCACGTGATCAGTGCATGATAGCCAGTGATCAGTGCATGATAGCCAGTGATCAGTGCATGATCAGTCACGTGATCAGTGCATGATCAGCCACGTGATCAGTGCATGATCAGCCACGTGATCAGTGCATGATCAGCCACGTGATCAGTGCATGATCAGTTACGTGATCAGTGTATGATCAGCCACGTGATCAGTGCATGGTCAGACACGTGAACAGTGTATGATCAGCCACGTGATCAGTGCATGATAGCCACGTGATCAGTGCATGATCAGTCACGTGATCAGTGTATGATCAGCCACGTGAACAGTGCATGCTCAGTCACGTGATCTGGGCCTGCTGAGCTGCGTGATTACTGTCTGCTCATCTGCTTGACAATTGCCAGCTGTGCTGCGTAATTCCTGCCTGCTCAGCTGCTTGATTATTGCCAGCTGAGCAGCATGATTCCTCACAGCTGAGTTCCATGATTATTGCCTGCTGACTGTTTGATTCGTGCCTACTCAGCTCTTTGTTTATTGCCTCCAGAGGCACATGATCAGTGTATGATAGCAAACATGATCAGTGCATGATCAGTCACATGATCAGCGCCATTAAGTCACGTGATCACTACATGATAGTCATGTGATCAGTCCATGCTCAGTCACGGTATCAGTGCATGATCAGCCACGTGATCAGTGCATGATCTGTCACATGATTAGTGTATGATCATCCACGTGATCAGTGCATGGGCAGTCATGTGATCAGTGCATGATATAGACGTGATCAGTGCATGATCAGTCACGTGATCAGTGCATGATAGCCACGTGATCAGTGCATGATCAGTCACCTGATGGGTGTATGATCATTCACGTGACCTGTACATGGTAGCTACATGATCATTGCATGATCAGCCACGTGAGTAGTGCATGATAGCCACGTGATCAGTGCATGATCAGTCACGTGATCAGTGCATGATCAGTCATGTGACCAGTGCATGGTAGCTGCGTGATCATGCATGATCAGCCACGTGATCAGTGCATGATCAGCCACGTGATCAGTGCATGATAGCCACGTGATCAGTGCATGATCAGTCACGTGATCAGTGCATGATCAGTCACGTGATCAGTGCATGATCAGCCACGTGATCAGTGCATGATCAATTACGTGATCAGTGCATGATCAGTCACGTGATCAGTACATGGTAGCTACGTGATCATTGCATGATCAGCCACGTGATCAGTGCATGATAGCCACGTGATCAGTGCATGATCAGCCACGTGATCAGTGCATGATCAGTCACGTGATCAGTGCATGATCAGTCACGTGATCAGTGCATGATCAGCCACGTGATCAGTGCATGTCAGTCATGTAGTCAGTGCATGATAGCCCGTGATCAGTGCATGATCAGTCCTGTGATCAGTGTATGATCAGCCACGTGATCAGTGCATGATAGCCACGTGATCAGTGCATGATCAGTCACGTGATCAGTGCATGATCAGTCACGTGATCAGTGTGTGATCAGCCACGTGAACAGTGCATGCTCAGTCACGTGATCAGGGCCTGCTGAGCTGCGTGATTACTGTCTGCTCATCTGCTTGACAATTGCCAGCTGAGCTGCACGATTCCTGCCTGTCATCTGCTTGACAATTGCCACCTGTGCTGCGTAATTCCTGCCTGCTCATCTACTTGATTATTGCCAGCTGAGCAGCATGATTTCTCAGAGCTGAGTTCCATGATTATAGCCTGCTGACTGATTCCTGCCTACTCAGCTCTATGTTCATTGCCTCCAGAGGCACATGATCAGTGTGTGACACCAAACATGAACAGCACATGATCAGTCACATGATCAGTGCATGATAAGCCACGTGATCAGTGCATGATCAATTACGTGATCAGTGCATGATCAGTCATGTGACCAGTACATGGTAGCTGTGTGATCAGTGCATGATCAGCCACGTGATCAGTGCATGATCAGTCACGTGATCAGTGCATGATCAGTCACGTGATAAGTGTGATCAGCCACGTGATCAGTGCATGATATCCACGTGATCAGTGCATGATAGCCACGTGATCAGTGCATGATCAGCCACGTGATCAGTGCATGATGAGCCACGTGATCAGTGCATGATCAATTACGTGATCAGTGCATGATCAGTCACGTGACCAGTACATGGTTGCTACGAGATCGTTGCATGATCAGCCACGTGAGCAGTGCATGATAGCCACGTGATCAGTGCATGATCAGTCACGTGATCAGTACATGATCAGTCACGTGAACAGTGCATGATCATTTACGTGATCTGTGCATGATCAGTCACGTGACCAGTATATGGTAGCTACGTGATCATTCCATGGCGAGCCACGTGAGCAGTGCATGATAGCCACGTGATGTGTGCATGATGAGTTACGTGAGCAGAGTATGATCAGCCACGTGATCAGTGCATGAGTGCCACGTGATCAGTGCATGATATGTCACGTGACAGGTGTGTGATCAGCCACGTGAACAGTGCATGTTCAGCCACGTGATCAGTGCATGATAGCCACGTGATCAGTGCATGATCAGTTACCTGAGCACTGTATGATCAGCCACGTGATCAGTGCATGGTCAGACACGTGAACAGTGTATGATCAGCCACGTGATCAGTGCATGATATCCAAGTGATCAGTGCATGATCATCACGTGATCAGTGTATGATCAGCCACGTGAACAGTGCATGCTCAGTCACGTGATCAGGGCCTGCTGAGCTGCGTGATTACTGTCTGCTCATCTGCTTGACAATTGCCAGCTGAGCTGCACGATTCCTGCCTGTCATCTGCTTGACAATTGTCAGCTGTGCTGCGTAATTCCTGCCTGCTCAGCTGCTTGATTATTGCCAGCTGAGCAGCATGATTCCTCACACCTGAGTTCCATGATTATTGCCTGCTGACTGTTTGATTCGTGCCTACTCAGCTCTTTGTTTATTGCCTCCAGAGGCACATGATCAGTGTATGATAGCAAACATGATCAGCGCATGATCAGTCACATGATCAGCGCCATTAAGTCACGTGATCACTACATGATAGTCATGTGATCAGTCCATGCTCAGTCACGGTATCAGTGCATGATCAGCCACGTGATCAGTGCATGATCTGTCACATGATTAGTGTATGATCATCCACGTGATCAGTGCATGGGCAGTCATGTGATCAGTGCATGATATAGACGTGATCAGTGCATGATCATTCTCGTGATCAGTGCATGATAGCCACGTGATCAGTGCATGATCAGTCACCTGATGGGTGTATGATCATTCACGTGACCTGTACATGGTAGCTACATGATCATTGCATGATCAGCCACGTGAGTAGTGCATGATAGCCACGTGATCACTGCATGATCAGTCACGTGATCAGTGCATGATCAGTCATGTGACCAGTACATGGTAGCTGCGTGATCATGCATGATCAGCCACGTGATCAGTGCATGATCAGCCACGTGATCAGTGCATGATAGCCACGTGATCAGTGCATGATCAGTCACGTGATCAGTGCATGATCAGTCACGTGATCAGTGCATGATACCACGTGATCAGTGCATGATCAGCCAGTGATCAGTGCATGATAGCCACGTGATCAGTGCATGATCAGTCACGTGATCAGTGCATGATCAGTCACGTGATCAGTGCATGATCAGCCACGTGATCAGTGCATGATAGCCACGTGATCAGTGCATGATCAGTCACGTGATCAGTGCATGATCAGTCACGTGATCAGT
The DNA here is from genome assembly GCF_032452875.1 of Bos javanicus. Classification (NCBI taxonomy): domain Eukaryota; kingdom Metazoa; phylum Chordata; class Mammalia; order Artiodactyla; family Bovidae; genus Bos; species Bos javanicus. Next base: position 198,713 of record NW_026893773.1, read on the forward strand.
GCATGATCAGTCACGTGATCAGTGCATGATCAGCCACGTGATCAGTGCATGATCAGCCACGTGATCAGTGCATGATCAGTCACGTGACAGTACATGATAGCTACGTGATCAGTGCATGATCAGTCACGTGATCAGTGCATGATAGCCACGTGATCAGTGCATGATCAGTCACGTGATCAGTGCATGATCAGTCACGTGATCAGTGCATGATCAGCCACGTGATCAGTGCATGATCAGCCACGTGATCAGTGCATGATCAGTCACGTGATCAGTGCATGATCAGTCACGTGATCAGTGCATGATCAGCCACGTGATCAGTGCATGAGTCATGTGACAGTGCATGATAGCCCGTGATCAGTGCATGATCAGTCCCGTGATCAGTGCATGATCAGCCACGTGATCAGTGCATGATAGCTACGTGATCAGTGCATGATCAGCCACGTGATCAGTGCATGATCAGCCACGTGATCAGTGCATGACAACACGTGATCAGTGCATGATCAGCCACGTGATCAGTGCATGATAGCCACGTGATCAGTGCATGATCATTCACGTGATCAGTGTATGATCAGCCACGTGAACAGTGCATGCTCAGTCACGTGATCAGGGCCTGTTGAGCTGCGTGATTACTGTCTGCTCATCTGCTTGACAATTGCCAGCTGAGCTGCACGATTCCTGCCTGTCATCTGCTTGACAATTGCCAGCTGTGCTGCGTAATTCCTGCCTGCTCAGCTGCTTGATTATTGCCAGCTGAGCAGCATGATTCCTCACAGCTGAGTTCCATGATTATTGCCTGCTGACTGTTTGATTCGTGCCTACTCAGCTCTTTGTTTATTGCCTCCAGAGGCACATGATCAGTGTATGATAGCAAACATGATCAGCGCATGATCAGTCACATGATCAGCGCCATTAAGTCACGTGATCACTACATGATAGTCATGTGATCAGTCCATGCTCAGTCACGGTATCAGTGCATGATCAGCCACGTGATCAGTGCATGATCTGTCACATGATTAGTGTATGATCATCCACGTGATCAGTGCATGGGCAGTCATGTGATCAGTGCATGATATAGACGTGATCAGTGCATGATCAGTCTCGTGATCAGTGCATGATAGCCACGTGATCAGTGCATGATCAGTCACCTGATGGGTGTATGATCATTCACGTGACCTGTACATGGTAGCTACATGATCAGTGCATGATCAGCCACGTGATCAGTGCATGATAGCCACGTGATCAGTGCATGATCAGTCACGTGATCAGTGCATGATCAGCCACGTGATCAGTGCATGATCAGCCACGTGATCAGTGCATGATCAGCCACGTGATCAGTGCATGATCAGTCACGTGATCAGTGCATGATAGCACGTGATCAGTGCATGATCAGCCACGTGATCAGTGCATGATAGCCACGTGATCAGTGCATGATCAGTCACGTGATCAGTGCATGATCAGTCACGTGATCAGTGCATGATCAGCCACGTGATCAGTGCATGATCAATTACGTGATCAGTGCATGATCAGTCACGTGATCAGTGCATGATAGCTGCGTGATCAGTGCATGATCAGCCACGTGATCAGTGCATGATAGCCACGTGATCAGTGCATGATCAGTCACGTGATCAGTGCATGATCAGTCACGTGATCAGTGCATGATCAGCCACGTGATCAGTGCATGATCAGTCACGTGATCAGTGCATGATAGCCACGTGATCAGTGCATGATCAGTCACGTGATCAGTGCATGATCAGCCACGTGATCAGTGCATGATCAGTCACGTGATCAGTGCATGATAGCTACGTGATCAGTGCATGATCAGCCACGTGATCAGTGCATGATCAGTCACGTGATCAGTGCATGATCAGCCACGTGATCAGTGCATGATCAGCCACGTGATCAGTGCATGATCAGTCACGTGATCAGTGTGTGATCAGCCACGTGATCAGTGCATGATCAGCCACGTGATCAGTGCATGATAGCCACGTGATCAGTGCATGATCAGTCACGTGATCAGTGCATGATCAGCCACGTGATCAGTGCATGATCAGACACGTGATCAGTGCATGATCAGCCACGTGATCAGTGCATGATATCCACGTGATCAGTGCATGATCAGTCACGTGATCAGTGCATGATCAGCCACGTGATCAGTGCATGATAGCCACGTGATCAGTGCATGATCAGCCACGTGATCAGTGCATGATCAGCCACGTGATCAGTGCATGATCAGCCACGTGATCAGTGCATGATCAGTCACGTGATCAGTGCATGGTAGCTACGTGATCAGTGCATGATCAGCCACGTGATCAGTGCATGATAGCCACGTGATCAGTGCATGATAGCCACGTGATCAGTGCATGATCAGTCACGTGATCAGTGCATGATCAGCCACGTGATCAGTGCATGATCAGTCACGTGATCAGTGCATGATCAGCCACGTGATCAGTGCATGATAGCCACGTGATCAGTGCATGATCAGCACGTGATCAGTGCATGATCAGTCATGTATCAGTGCATGATAGCCCGTGATCAGTGCATGATCAGTCCCGTGATCAGTGCATGATCAGCCACGTGATCAGTGCATGATAGCCACGTGATCAGTGCATGATCAGTCACGTGATCAGTGCATGATCAGCCACGTGATCAGTGCATGATCAGTCACGTGATCAGTGCATGATCAGCCACGTGATCAGTGCATGATAGCCACGTGATCAGTGCATGATCAGTCACGTGATCAGTGCATGATCAATTACGTGATCAGTGCATGATCAGTCACGTGACCAGTGCATGGTAGCTACGTGATCAGTGCATGATCAGCCACGTGATCAGTGCATGATAGCCACGTGATCAGTGCATGATCAGTCACGTGATCAGTGCATGATCAGTCACGTGATCAGTGCATGATCAGTCACGTGATCAGTGCATGATCAGTCACGTGATCAGTGCATGATCAGTCACGTGATCAGTGCATGATAGCTACGTGATCAGTGCATGATCAGCCACGTGATCAGTGCATGATAGCCACGTGATCAGTGCATGATCAGCCACGTGATCAGTGCATGATCAGTCACGTGATCAGTGCATGATCAGTCACGTGACCAGTGCATGGTAGCCACGTGATCAGTGCATGATCAGCCACGTGATCAGTGCATGATCAGCCACGTGATCAGTGCATGATCAGTCACGTGATCAGTGCATGATCAGCCACGTGATCAGTGCATGATAGCCACGTGATCAGTGCATGATCAGCCACGTGATCAGTGCATGATCAGTTACGTGATCAGTGCATGATCAGTTACGTGATCAGTGCATGATCAGCCACGTGATCAGTGCATGATCAGCCACGTGATCAGTGCATGATCAGCCACGTGATCAGTGCATGATTTCCATGATCAGTGCCTGCTGACTGTTTGATTCGTGCCTACTCAGCTCTTTGTTCATTGCCTCCAGAGGCACATGATCAGTGCATGATAGCAAACATGATCAGCGCATGATCAGTCACATGATCAGTGCATTAAGTCACGTGATCAGTGCATGATAGTCATGTGATCAGTGCATGATCAGTCACGTATCAGTGCATGATCAGCCACGTGATCAGTGCATGATCAGTCACGTGATCAGTGCATGATCAGCCACGTGATCAGTGCATGATCAGGCACGTGATCAGTGCATGATCAGCCACGTGATCAGTGCATGATAGCCACGTGATCAGTGCATGATCAGTCACGTGATCAGTGCATGATCAGCCACGTGATCAGTGCATGATCAGCCACGTGATCAGTGCATGATCAGCCACGTGATCAGTGCATGATCAGTCACGTGATCAGTGCATGATCAGTCCACGTGATCAGTGCATGATCAGCCACGTGATCAGTGCATGATCAGTCATGTATCAGTGCATGATAGCCCGTGATCAGTGCATGATCAGTCCGTGATCAGTGCATGATCAGCCACGTGATCAGTGCATGATAGCCACGTGATCAGTGCATGATCAGTCACGTGATCAGTGCATGATCAGTCACGTGATCAGTGTGTGATCAGCCACGTGAACAGTGCATGCTCAGTCACGTGATCAGGGCCTGCTGAGCTGCGTGATTACTGTCTGCTCATCTGCTTTACAATTGCCAGCTGAGCTGCACGATCCTGCCTGTCATCTGCTTGACAATTGCCAGCTGTGCTGCGTAATTCCTGCCTGCTCATCTGCTTGATTATTGCCAGCTGAGCAGCATGATTTCTCAGAGCTGAGTTCCATGATTATTGCCTGCTGACTGATTCGTGCCTACTCAGCTCTTTGTTCATTGCCTCCAGAGGCACATGATCAGTGTATGACACCAAACATGATCAGCACATGATCAGTCACATGATCAGTGCATGATAAGCCACGTGATCAGTGCATGATCAATTATGTGATCAGTGCATGATCAGTCACGTGATCAGTGCATGGTAGCTGCGTGATCAGTGCATGATCAGCCACGTGATCAGTGCATGATAGCCACGTGATCAGTGCATGATCAGCCACGTGATCAGTGCATGATCAGTCACGTGATCAGTGCATGATCAGTCACGTGATCAGTGCATGATCAGTCACGTGATCAGTGCATGATCAGTCACGTGATCAGTGCATGATCAGTCACGTGACCAGTGCATGATAGCTACGTGATCAGTGCATGATCAGCCACGTGATCAGTGCATGATAGCCACGTGATCAGTGCATGATATCCACGTGATCAGTGCATGATAGCCACGTGATCAGTGCATGATCAGTCACGTGATCAGTGCATGATCAGTCAGTGATAGTGTGATCAGCCACGTGATCAGTGCATGATCAGCCACGTGATCAGTGCATGATCAATCACGTGATCAGTGCATGATCAGTCACGTGATCAGTGCATGGTAGCTACGTGATCAGTGCATGATCAGCCACGTGATCAGTGCATGATAGCCACGTGATCAGTGCATGATCAGTCACGTGATCAGTGCATGATCAGCCACGTGATCAGTGCATGATATCCACGTGATCAGTGCATGATCAGCCACGTGATCAGTGCATGATAGCCACGTGATCAGTGCATGATCAGTCACCTGATGGTGTATGATCAGTCACGTGATCAGTGCATGGTAGCTACGTGATCAGTGCATGATCAGCCACGTGATCAGTGCATGATAGCCACGTGATCAGTGCATGATCAGTCACGTGATCAGTGCATGATCAGTCATGTGATCAGTGCATGATCAGGCACGTGATCAGTGCATGATCAGCCACGTGATCAGTGCATGATCAGCCACGTGATCAGTGCATGATCAGTCACGTGATCAGTGCATGATCAGTCACGTGATCAGTGCATGATCAGCCACGTGATCAGTGCATGATCAGCCACGTGATCAGTGCATGATCAATTACGTGATCAGTGCATGATCAGTCACGTGATCAGTGCATGGTAGCTACGTGATCATTGCATGATCAGCCACGTGATCAGTGCATGATAGCCACGTGATCAGTGCATGATCAGTCACGTGATCAGTGCATGATCAGTCACGTGATCAGTGCATGATCAGTCACGTGATCAGTGCATGATCATTACGTGATCAGTGCATGATCAGTCACGTGACAGTACATGGTAGCTACGTGATCAGTGCATGATCAGCCACGTGATCAGTGCATGATAGCCACGTGATCAGTGCATGATCAGTCAGTGATCAGTGTATGATCAGCCACGTGATCAGTGCATGATAGCCACGTGATCAGTGCATGATCAGTCACGTGATCAGTGCATGATCAGCCACGTGATCAGTGCATGATCAGTCACGTGATCAGTGCATGATATAGACGTGATCAGTGCATGATCAGTCACGTGATCAGTGCATGATCAGTCACGTGATCAGTGCATGATCAGCCACGTGATCAGTGCATGATAGCCACGTGATCAGTGCATGATAGCCAGTGATCAGTGCATGATCAGTCACGTGATCAGTGCATGATCATCCACGTGATCAGTGCATGATCAGTCATTGATCAGTGCATGATAGCGGTGATCAGTGCATGATCAGTCCCGTGATCAGTGCATGATCAGCCACGTGATCAGTGCATGATAGCCACGTGATCAGTGCATGATCAGTCACGTGATCAGTGCATGATCAGCCACGTGATCAGTGCATGATAGCCACGTGATCAGTGCATGATCAGCCACGTGATCAGTGCATGATCAGTCACGTGATCAGTGCATGATAGCCACGTGATCAGTGCATGATCATTCACGTGATCAGTGTGTGATCAGCCACGTGATCAGTGCATGGTCAGACACGTGATCAGTGTATGATCAGCCACGTGATCAGTGCATGATATCCAAGTGATCAGTGCATGATCATCACGTGATCAGTGTATGATCAGCCACGTGAACAGTGCATGCTCAGTCACGTGATCAGGGCCTGCTGAGCTGCGTGATTACTGTCTGCTCATCTGCTTGACAATTGCCAGCTGAGCTGCATGATTCCTGCCTGTCATCTGCTTGACAATTGCCAGCTGTGCTGCGTAATTCCTGCCTGCTCAGCTGCTTGATTATTGCCAGCTGAGCAGCATGATTTCTCACAGCTGAGTTCCATGATTATTGCCTGCTGACTGTTTGATTCGTGCCTACTCAGCTCTTTGTTTATTGCCTCCAGAGGCACATGATCAGTGTATGATAGCAAACATGATCAGCGCATGATCAGTCACATGATCAGCGCCATTAAGTCACGTGATCACTACATGATAGTCATGTGATCAGTCCATGCTCAGTCACGGTATCAGTGCATGATCAGCCACGTGATCAGTGCATGATAGCCATGTGATCAGTGCATGATCAGTCACGTGATCAGTGCATGATCAGGCACGTGATCAGTGCATGATCAGTCACGTGATCAGTGCATGATCAGTCACGTGATCAGTGCATGATCAGTCACGTGATCAGTGCATGATCAGCCACGTGATCAGTGCATGATCAGCCACGTGATCAGTGCATGATCAATCACGTGATCAGTGCATGATCAGTCACGTGACCAGTACATGGTAGCTACGTGATCATTGCATGATCAGCCACGTGAGCAGTGCATGATAGCCACGTGATCAGTGCATGATCAGTCACGTGATCAGTGCATGATCAGTCACGTGATCAGTGCATGATCAGTCACGTGATCAGTGCATGATCAATTACGTGATCAGTGCATGATCAGTCACGTGACCAGTACATGGTAGCTACGTGATCAGTGCATGATCAGCCACGTGATCAGTGCATGATAGCCACGTGATCAGTGCATGATCAGTCACATGATCAGTGCATGATCATCCACGTGATCAGTGCATGATCAGTCACGTGATCAGTGCATGATATAGACGTGATCAGTGCATGATCAGTCACGTGATCAGTGCATGATCAGCCACGTGATCAGTGCATGATAGCCAGTGATCAGTGCATGATAGCCAGTGATCAGTGCATGATCAGTCACGTGATCAGTGCATGATCAGCCACGTGATCAGTGCATGATAGCCACGTGATCAGTGCATGATCAGCCACGTGATCAGTGCATGATCAGTTACGTGATCAGTGTATGATCAGCCACGTGATCAGTGCATGGTCAGACACGTGAACAGTGTATGATCAGCCACGTGATCAGTGCATGATAGCCACGTGATCAGTGCATGATCAGTCACGTGATCAGTGTATGATCAGCCACGTGAACAGTGCATGCTCAGTCACGTGATCTGGGCCTGCTGAGCTGCGTGATTACTGTCTGCTCATCTGCTTGACAATTGCCAGCTGTGCTGCGTAATTCCTGCCTGCTCAGCTGCTTGATTATTGCCAGCTGAGCAGCATGATTCCTCACAGCTGAGTTCCATGATTATTGCCTGCTGACTGTTTGATTCGTGCCTACTCAGCTCTTTGTTTATTGCCTCCAGAGGCACATGATCAGTGTATGATAGCAAACATGATCAGCGCATGATCAGTCACATGATCAGCGCCATTAAGTCACGTGATCACTACATGATAGTCATGTGATCAGTCCATGCTCAGTCACGGTATCAGTGCATGATCAGCCACGTGATCAGTGCATGATCTGTCACATGATCAGTGTATGATCATCCACGTGATCAGTGCATGGGCAGTCATGTGATCAGTGCATGATATAGACGTGATCAGTGCATGATCAGTCACGTGATCAGTGCATGATAGCCACGTGATCAGTGCATGATCAGTCACCTGATGGGTGTATGATCATTCACGTGACCTGTACATGGTAGCTATATGATCATTGCATGATCAGCCACGTGAGTAGTGCATGATAGCCACGTGATCAGTGCATGATCAGTCACGTGATCAGTGCATGATCAGTCATGTGACCAGTGCATGGTAGCTGCGTGATCATGCATGATCAGCCACGTGATCAGTGCATGATCAGCCACGTGATCAGTGCATGATAGCCACGTGATCAGTGCATGATCAGTCACGTGATCAGTGCATGATCAGTCACGTGATCAGTGCATGATCAGCCACGTGATCAGTGCATGATCAATTACGTGATCAGTGCATGATCAGTCACGTGATCAGTGCATGGTAGCTACGTGATCATTGCATGATCAGCCACGTGATCAGTGCATGATAGCCACGTGATCAGTGCATGATCAGCCACGTGATCAGTGCATGATCAGTCACGTGATCAGTGCATGATCAGTCACGTGATCAGTGCATGATCAGCCACGTGATCAGTGCATGATCAGTCATGTAGTCAATGCATGATAGCCCGTGATCAGTGCATGATCAGTCCTGTGATCAGTGCATGATCAGCCACGTGATCAGTGCATGATAGCCACGTGATCAGTGCATGATCAGTCACGTGATCAGTGCATGATCAGTCACGTGATCAGTGTGTGATCAGCCACGTGAACAGTGCATGCTCAGTCACGTGATCAGGGCCTGCTGAGCTGCGTGATTACTGTCTGCTCATCTGCTTGACAATTGCCAGCTGAGCTGCACGATTCCTGCCTGTCATCTGCTTGACAATTGCCACCTGTGCTGCGTAATTCCTGCCTGCTCATCTACTTGATTATTGCCAGCTGAGCAGCATGATTTCTCAGAGCTGAGTTCCATGATTATAGCCTGCTGACTGATTCGTGCCTACTCAGCTCTATGTTCATTGCCTCCAGAGGCACATGATCAGTGTATGACACCAAACATGATCAGCACATGATCAGTCACATGATCAGTGCATGATAAGCCACGTGATCAGTGCATGATCAATTATGTGATCAGTGCATGATCAGTCATGTGACCAGTACATGGTAGCTGCGTGATCAGTGCATGATCAGCCACGTGATCAGTGCATGATCAGTCACGTGATCAGTGCATGATCAGTCACGTGATCAGTGTGTGATCAGCCACGTGATCAGTGCATGATAGCCACGTGATCAGTGCATGATAGCCACGTGATCAGTGCATGATCAGCCACGTGATCAGTGCATGATGAGCCACGTGATCAGTGCATGATCAATTACGTGATCAGTGCATGATCAGTCACGTGACCAGTACATGGTTGCTACGTGATCGTTGCATGATCAGCCACGTGAGCAGTGCATGATAGCCACGTGATCAGTGCATGATCAGTCACGTGATCAGTACATGATCAGTCACGTGAACAGTGCATGATCATTTACGTGATCAGTGCATGATCAGTCACGTGACCAGTATATGGTAGCTACGTGATCATTCCATGACGAGCCACGTGAGCAGTGCATGATAGCCACGTTATGTGTGCATGATGAGTTACGTGAGCAGAGTATGATCAGCCACGTGATCAGTGCATGAGTGCCACGTGATCAGTGCATGATATGTCACGTGACAGGTGTGTGATCAGCCACGTGAACAGTGCATGTTCAGCCACGTGATCAGTGCATGATAGCCACGTGATCAGTGCATGATCAGTTACCTGAGCACTGTATGATCAGCCACGTGATCAGTGCATGGTCAGACACGTGAACAGTGTATGATCAGCCACGTGATCAGTGCATGATATCTAAGTGATCAGTGCATGATCATCACGTTATCAGTGTATGATCAGCCACGTGAACAGTGCATGCTCAGTCACGTGATCAGGGCCTGCTCAGCTGCGTGATTACTGTCTGCTCATCTGCTTGACAATTGCCAGCTGAGCTGCACGATTCCTGCCTGTCATCTGCTTGACAATTGTCAGCTGTGCTGCGTAATTCCTGCCTGCTCAGCTGCTTGATTATTGCCAGCTGAGCAGCATGATTCCTCACACCTGAGTTCCATGATTATTGCCTGCTGACTGTTTGATTCGTGCCTACTCAGCTCTTTGTTTATTGCCTCCAGAGGCACATGATCAGTGTACGATAGCAAACATGATCAGCGCATGATCAGTCACATGATCAGCGCCATTAAGTCACGTGATCACTACATGATAGTCATGTGATCAGTCCATGCTCAGTCACGGTATCAGTGCATGATCAGCCACGTGATCAGTGCATGATCTGTCACATGATTAGTGTATGATCATCCACGTGATCAGTGCATGGGCAGTCATGTTATCAGTGCATGATATAGACGTGATCAGTGCATGATGATGCTCGTGATCAGTGCATGATAGCCACGTGATCAGTGCATGATCAGTCACCTGATGGGTGTATGATCATTCACGTGACCTGTACATGGTAGCTACATGATCATTTCATGATCAGCCACGTGAGTAGTGCATGATAGCCACGTGATCAGTGCATGATCAGTCACGTGATCAGTGCATGATCAGTCATGTGACCAGTACATGGTAGCTGCGTGATCATGCATGATCAGCCACGTGATCAGTGTATGTCCAGCCAAGTGATCAGTGCGTGATAGCCACGTGATCAGTGCATGATCCGTCACCTGATGGGTGTATGATCAGTGACCTGACCGGTACATGGTACCTACATGATCATTGCATGATCAGCCAGCTGAGTAGTACACGATAGCCATGTGATCTGTGCATGATCAGTCATGTAATCTGTGCATGACCAGGCACGTGATCAGTGTATGTCCAGCCAAGTGATCAGTGCATGATAACCACGTGATCAGTGCATGATCAGTCACGTGATCAGTGCATGATCAGTCACGTGATCAGTGCATGGTCATTCACGTGTTCAGTGCATGATCAGCTACGTGATCAGTGCATGATCAATTACGTGATCAGTGCATGATCATTCACTTGACAGTACATGGTAGCTACGTGATCATTGCATGAACAGTCGCGTGAGCAGTGCATGATAGCCACGTGATCAGTGGATGATCAGTCATGTGATCAGTGCATGAACAGTCACGTGATCAGTGTATGATCAGCCACGTGATCAGTGCATGATCAGCCACGTGATCAGTGGATGATCAGTCACGTGATCAGTGCATGGTCAGTCACCTGATCAGTGCATGATCATCCACGTGATCAGTGCATGTGAGTCATGTAGACAATGCATGATAGCGCCGTGATCAGTTCATGATCAGTCCCGTGATGAGTGTATGATTAGCGAAGTGATCAGTGCAAGATAGCTACGTGATCAGTGCATGATCAGCCACGTCATCAGTGCATGATCAGCCACGTGAGCAGTGCATACAATTACGTGATCAGTGCATGTGCAATCATGTGATCAGTGCATGAGAGCCACGTGTTCAGTGCATGATTATTCACGTGATAGGTGTGTGATCAGCCACGTGAACAGTGCATGCTCAGTCACGTGATCAGGGCATGTTGAGCTGCGTGATTACTGTCTGCTCATCTGCTTGACAATTGCCAGCTGAGCTGCACAATTCCTGCCTGTCATCTGCTTGACAATTGCCAGCTGTGCTGCGTAATTCCTGCCTGCTCAGCTGCTTGATTATTCCCAGCTGAGCAGCATGATTCCTCACAGCTGAGTTCCATGATTATTGCCTGCTGACTGTTTGATTCGTGCCTACTCAGCTCTTTGTTTATTGCCTCCAGAGGCACATGATCAGTGTATGATAGCAAACATGATCAGCGCATGATTAGTCACATGATCAGCGCCATTAACTCACGTGATCACTATATGATAGTCATGTGATCAGTCCATGCTCAGTCACGGTATCAGTGCATGGTCAGCCACGTGATCAGTGCATGATCTGTCACATGATTAGTGTGTGATCATCCACATGATCAGTGCATGGGAAGTCATGTGATCAGTGTATGTTTAAACATGATCAGTGCATTTTCAGTCTCGCGGTCAGTGCATGATAGCCACGTGATCAGTGCATGATCAGTCACCTGATGGGTGAATGATCATTCACGTGACCTGTACTTGGTAGCTATATGATCAGTGTATGACCAGCCATGTGATAAGTGCATGATAGCCACGTGATCAGTGCATGATCAGCCACGTAATCAGTGCATGATCAGCCACGTAATCAGTGCATGATCAGCCACATGATCAGTGCATGATCAGTTACATCATCAGTGCATGATCAGTCACGTGACCAGTACATGGTAGCTGCGTGATCACTGTATGACCAGCCAAGTGATCAGTGCATGATAACCACGTGATCAGTGCATGATAAGTCACGTGATAAGTGCATGATCAGTCACGTGATCAGTGCATGATCTGCCACATGATCAGTGCGTGATCAATTACGTCATCAGTGCATAATCAGTCACGTGACCAGTACATGGTAGCTGCGTGATCATTGCATGATCAGCCACGTGATCAGTACATGATAGCCACGTGATCAGTGCATGATCAGTCACGTGATCAGTGCATGATTATTCACGTGTTCAGTGCATGATCAGCCACGTGATCAGTGCATGATCAATTACGTGATCAGTGCATGATAGCCACGTGATCAGTGCATGATCAGTCATGTGATAGTGTGTGATCAGCCACGTGATCAGTGCATGATATCCACGTGATCAGTGAATGATAGCCACGTGATTAGTGCATGATAGCCACGTGATCAGTGCATGATCAGTCACGTGATCCGTGTGTGATCAGCCACGTGATCAGTGCATGATCAGTCACGTGACCAGTACATGGTAGCTACGGGATCAGTGCATGATCAGCCACGTGATGTGTGCATGATCAGTTACGTGAGCAGAGTATGATCAGCCACGTGATCAGTGCATGAGAGCCACGTGATCAGTGCATGATCAGTCACGTGACAGGTGTGTGGTAAGCCACGTGATCAGTGCATGTTCAGCCACGTGATCAATGCATGAAATCCACGTGATCAGTGCATGATCAGTTACGTGAACAGTGTATGATCAGCAACGTGAGCAGTGCATGGTCAGACACGTGAACACTGTATGATCAAACACGTGATCAGTGCATGATATCCATGTCATCAGTGCATGATGAGTCTCGTGAACAGTGCATGATCAGTCACGTGATCAGTGCATAATCAGCCACGTGATCAGTGCATGATCAGTCACGTGATCTGTGCATGATAGCCACGTGATCACTGCATGATAGCCACGTGATCAGTGCATGATCAGTCACGTGATCACTGCATGATCAGCCACGTGATCAGTGCATGACGAGGCACGTGATCAGTATGGCCAGCCAAGTGATCAGTGCATGATAGCCACGTGATCAGTGCATGATCAGTCACGTGATCAGTGCATGATCAGTCACGTGATCAGTGTTTGATCAGCCGCGTGATCAGTGCATGATCAGCCACATGACCAGGGCATGATCAATTACGTGATCAGTGCATGATCAGTCACGTGACCAGTACATGGTAGCTACGTGATCATTGCATGATCAGCCACGTGAGCAGTGCATGATAGCCACGTGATCAGTTCATGATCAGCCACGTGATCAGTGCATGATCAGCCACGTGATCAGTGCATGATCAGCCACGTGATCTGTGCATGATCATTCACGTGACCAGTACATGGTAGCTACGTGATCATTGCATGATCAGCCACGTTATCTGTGAATGATAGCCACGTGATCAGTGCATGATAGACACGTGATCAGTGCATGATCAGTCACGTGATCAGTGCATGATCAGCCACGTGATCAGTGCATGACCAGGCACATGATCAGTGTATGACCATCCAAATGATCAGTGCATGATAGCCACGTGATCAGTGCATGATCATGCACGTGTTCAGTGCATGTGGAGTCATGTAGTCAATGCATTATAGCGCCGCAATCAGTGCACGATCAGTCCCATGATGAGTGTATGATCAGCCAAGTGACCAGTGCAAGATAGCTACGTGATCAGTGCATGATCAGTCACACGATCAGTGCATGATCAGCCACGTGTTCAGTGCATGATCAGTCACGTGATCAGTGTATGACCAGCCAAGTGATCAGTGCATGATCAGCCACGTGATCAGTGCATGATCAGTCACGTGATCAGTGCATGATCAATTACATGATCAGTGCATGATCAGTCACGTGACCAGTTTATGGTAGCTAGGTGATCATTGCATGATCAGCCACATGAGCCGTGCATGATAGCCACGAGATCAGTGCATGATCAGTCACGTGATCAGTGCATGACCAGTCACGTGAACAGTGCATGATAAGTCACTGATCAGTGCATGATCAATAACGTGATCAGTGCATGATCACTCACGTGACCAGTACATGGTAGCTACGTGATCATTGCATGACAGCCGCGTGAGCAGTGCATGATAGCCACGTGATCAGTGCATGATGAGCCACGTGATCAGTGCAGTATCAATTACGTGATCAATGCATGATCAGTCACGTGATCAGTACATGGTAGCTACGTGATCATTGCATGATCAGCCACGTGATCAGTGCATGATCGGTCACGTGATCAGTGCACGGTCAGTCACGTAATCAGTGCATGATCAGCCACGTGAGCAGTGCATGATAGCCACGTGATCAGTGCATGATCAGCCACGTGATTAGTGCATGATCAGTTACGTGATCAGTGCATGATCAGTCACGTGAACAGTGCATGATCAGCCACGTGATCAGTGCATGGTCAGACACGTGAACAGTGTATGATCAGCCACGTGATCAGTGCTGATTTCCATGATTTTTGCCTGCTGACTGTTTGATTCGTGCCTACTCAGCTCTTTGTTTATTGCCTCCAGAGGCACATGATCAGTGTATGATAGCAAACATGCTCAGCGCATGATCATTCACATGGTCAGCGCCATTAAGTCACGTGATCACTGCATGATAGTTATGTGATCAGTCCATGCTCAGTCACGGTATCAGTGCATGATCAGACACGAGATCAGTGCATGATCAGTCACGTGATCAGTGCATGATCAGCCACGTGATCAGTGCATGACCAGGCACGTGATCAGTGTATGTCCAGCCAAGTGATCAGTGCATGATAGCCACGTGATCAGTGCATGATCAGTCATGTGATCAGTGTATGATCAGCCACGTGATCACTGCATGATGAGCCACATGATCAGTGCATGATCAGCCATGTGATCAGTGCATGATCAGTCACGTGATCAGTGCATGGTCAGTCCCGTGATCAGTGCATGATCATCCACGTGATCAGTGCATGTGAGTCATGTAGTCAATGCATGATAGCCCGTGATCAGTGCACGATCTGTTCCGTGATGAGTGTATGATCAGCCAAGTGATCAGTGCAAGATAGCTATGTGATCAGTGCATGATCAGTCACATGATCAGTGCATGATCAGTCACGTGATAGGTGTGTGATCAGCCATGTGAACAGTGAATGCTCAGGCACGTGATCAGGGCCTGCTGAGCTGCGTGATTACTGTCTGCTCATCTGCTTTACAATTTCCAGCTGAGCTGCACGATCCTGCCTGTCATCTCCTTGACAATTGCCACCTGTGTTGCGTAATTCCTGCCTGCTCATCTACTTGATTATTGCCAGCTGAGCAGCATGATTTCTCAGAGGTGAGTTCCATGATTATAGCCTGCTGACTGATTCCTGCCTACTCAGCTCTATGCTCATTGCCTCCAGAGGCACATGATCAGTGTGTGACACTAAACATGATCAGCACATGATCAGTCACATGATCAATGCATGATAAGCCAGGTGATCAGTGCATGATCAATTATGTGATCAGTGCATGATCAGTCATGTGACCAGTACATGGTAGCTGCGTGATCATTGCATGATCAGCCACGTGAGCAGTGCATGATAGCCACATGATCAGTGCATGATAGCCACGTGATCAGTGCATGAACAGCCACGTGATCAGTGCATGATCAGTCACGTGACTGTGCATGATCAGTCACGTGATCAGTGCATGATCAATTACCTGATCAGTGCAAGATCAGTCACGTGACCAGTGCATGGTAGCTACGTGATCATTGCATGATCAGCCACGTGATCAGTGCATGATAGCCACGTGATCAGTGCATGATATCCACGTGATCAGTGCAGGATAGCCACGTGATCACTTCATGATTAGTCACGTGATCTGTACATGATCAGTCAGCTGATACGTGTGTGATCAGCCACCGGATCAGTGCGTGATGAGCCATGTGATCAGTGCAGGATCAATTACGTAATCAGTGCATGATCAGTCAGGTGACCAGTACATGGTAGCTACGTGATCATTGCATGATCAGACACGTGATCAGTGCATGATAGCCACGTGATCAGTGCATGATCAGTCATGTGATACGTGTGTGATCAGCCACGTGATCAGTGCATTATATCCACGTGATCAGTGCATGATAGCCACGTGATCAGTGCATGAGAGCCACGTGATCAGTGCATGATCAGTCACCTGATGGTTGTATGATCAGTCACGTGATCAGTACATGGTAGCTACATGATCATTGCATGATCAGCCACGTGATTAGTGCATGATAGCCAGGTGATCAGTGCATAATCAGTCACGTGATCAGTGCATGATCAGTCATGTAATCTGTGCATGACCAGGCAAGTGATCAGTGTATGACCAGCCAAGTGATCAGTGCATGACAGCCAAGTGATCAGTGCATGATCAGTCACATGATCAGTGCATGATCAGTCACGTAATCAGTGTATGATCAGCCACGTGATCAGTGCATGATCAGCCACATGATCACTGCATGATCAATTACGTCATCAGTGCATGATCAGTCATGTGACCAGTACATGGTATCTAGGTGATCATTGCATGATCAGCCACGTGAGCCGTGCATGATAGCCACGAGATCAGTGCATGATCAGTCACGTGATCAGTGCATGATCAGTCAGGTGAACAGTGCATGATAAGTCACCTGATCAGTGCATGATCTATTACGTTATCAGTGCACGATCACTCAAGTGACTAGTACATGGTAGCTACATGATCATTGCATGATCAGCCACGTGAGCAGTGCATGATAGCCACGTGATGATTGCATGATCAGTTTCAGGAGCAGAGTATGATCAGCCACGTTATCAGTGCATGATAGCCACGTGATCACTGCATGATCTGTCACATGATCAGTGTATGATCATCCACGTGATCAGTGCATGGGCAGTCATGTGATCAGTGCATGATATAGAAGTGATCAGTGCATGATCAGTCTTGTGATCAGTGTATGATCACTCTCGTGATCAGTGAATGATCAACCACGTGATCAGTGCACGATAGCCAGGTAATGAGTGCAGGATACCAGATGATCAGTGCATGATCAGTCACG
Source organism: Bos javanicus (assembly GCF_032452875.1). Lineage (NCBI taxonomy): Eukaryota > Metazoa > Chordata > Mammalia > Artiodactyla > Bovidae > Bos > Bos javanicus. The sequence goes on from NW_026893773.1 coordinate 216,336, forward strand.
TGATCAGTGTATGATCATCCACGTGATCAGTGCATGAGGAGTCATTTAGTCAATGCATGATAGCGCGGTGATCAGTGCATGATCAGTCCCGAAATGAGTGTATGATCAGCCAAGGGATCAGTGCAAGATAGCTACGTGATCAGTGCATGATCAGTCACATGATCAGTGCATGATCAGCCACTTCATCAGTGCATGATAGCCACGTCATCAGTGCATACAATTACGTGATCAGTGCATGATCAGTCACGTGATCAGTGCATGAGAGCCACGTGATCAGTGCATGATCATTCACGTGATAGGTGTGTGATCAGCCACGTGATCAGTGCATGGTCAGACACGTGATCGGTGTATGATCAGCCACGTGATCAGTGCATGATATCCAAGTGATCAGTGCATGATCATCACGTGATCAGTGTATGATCAGCCAGGTGAATAGTGCATGCTCAGTCACGTGATAAGGGCCTGCTGAGCTGTGTGATTCCTGTCTGCTCATCTGCTTGAAAATTGCCAGCTGACCTGCATGATTCCTGCCTGTCATCTGCTTGACAATTGCCAGCTGTGCTGCGTAATTCCTGCCTGCTCAGCTGCTTGATTATTGCCAGCTGAGCAGCATGATTTCTCACACCTGAGTTCCATGATTATTGCCTGCTGACTGTTTGATTCGTGCCTACTCAGCTCTTTGTTTATTGCCTCCAGAGGCAAATGATCAGTGTATGATAGCAAACGTGATCAGCGCATGATCAGTCACATGATCAGAGCCATTAAGTCACGTGATCACTACAGGATAGTGATGTGATCAGTCCATGCTCAGTCACGGTATCAGTGCATGATCAGCCAGGTGATCAGTTCATGATAGCTATGTGATCAGTTCATGATTTGTCACGTGATCTGTGCATGACCAGGCAGGTGATCAGTGTATGATCAGCGACGTGATCAGTGCATGATCCGTCACCTAATGGGTGTATGATCAGTCACCGGACCGGTACATGGTAGCTACATGATCATTGCATGTTCAGCCACGTGAGTAGTGCATGATAGCCACGTGATCAGTGCATGATCAGTCACGTGTTCAGTGCATGATCAGTCATGTAATCTCTGCATGACCAGGCACCTGATCAGTGTATGACCAGCCAAGTGATCAGTGCATGATAGCCACGTGATCAGTGCATGATCAGTCACGTGATCAGTGCATGATCAGTCACGTGATCAGTGGATGATCAACCACGTAATCAGTGTATGATCAGCCACATGATCAGTGCATGATCAGTTACGTGATCAGTGCATGATCAGTCACGTGACCGGTATATGGTAGCTACGTGATCATTGCATGACCAGCCACATGAGCCGTGCATGAAAGCCACGAGATCATTGCATGATCACCCACGTGATCAGTGCATGATCACTCTCGTGAACAGTGCATGATAAGTCAACTGATCAGTGCATGATCAATTACGTGATCAGTGCATGATCACTCACGTGACCAGTACATGTTAGCTACATGATCATTGAATGAACAGCCACGTGAGCAGTGCATGATAGCCACGTGATCAGTGCGTGATCTGTCACATGATCAGTGTATGATCATCCGTGTGATCAGTGCATGGGCAGTCATGTGATCAGTGCATGATATAGACGTGATCAGTGCATGATCAGTCTCGTGATCAGTGTATGATGAACCACGTGATCAGTGCACGATAGCCAGGTAATCAGTGCATGATAGCCAGATGATCAGTGCATTATCAGTCACGTGATCAGTGTATGATCAGCCAAGTAATCAGTGCATGATAGCCAACTGACCAGTGGATGATCAGTCACGTGATCAGTGCATGGTCAGTCACGGATCATTACATGATCAGCCACGTGAATAGTGCATGATCAATTACGTGATCAGTGCATGATCAGTCACATGATCAGTAGATGATCAGTCACGTGAACAGTGCATGATTAGTCATATGATCAGTGTATGACCAGCCAAGTGATCAGTGCATGATAGCCATGTGATCAGTGCATGATCAGTCACGTGTTCAGTGTATGATCAGCCACGTGATCAGTGCATGATCAGCCAAATTATCAGTGCATGATCAATTATGTGATCAGTGCTTGATCAGCCAGGTGATCAGTGAATGATCAGTCATGTGATCAGTGCATGGTCAGTCACGTGATCAGTGCATGATCATCCACGTGATCAGTACATGTGGAGTCATGTAGACAATGCATGATAGCGCCGTGATCAGTGCACGATAAGTCCCGTGATTAGTGTATGATCAGCGAAGTGATCAGTGCAAGATAGCTACGTGATCAGTGCATGATCAGCCACGTCATCAGTGTATGATAGCCACGTGAGCAGTGCATACAATTCCGTGATCAGTGCATGCGCAATCACGTGATCAGTGCATGAGAGCCACGTAATCAGTGCATGATCATTCATGTGTTAGGTGTGTGATCAGCGACTTGAACAGTGCATGCTCAGTCACGTGATCAGGGCCTGCTGAGCTGTGTGATTACTGTCTGCTCATCTGCTTGACAAATAACAGCTGAGCTGTACGATTCCTGCCTGTCATCTTCTTAACAATTGCCACCTGTGCTGCATAATTCCTGCTTGCTCATCTACTTGATTATTGCCAGCTGAGCAGCATGATTTCTCAAAGCTGAGTTCCATGATTATATCCTGCTGACTGATTCCTGCCTACTCAGCTCATTGTTCATTGCCTCCAGATGCACATGATCAGTGTGTGACACCAGACATGATCAGCACATGATCAGTCACATAATCAATGCATGATAAGCCAGGTGATCAGTGCTTGATCAATTATGTGATCAGTGCATGATCAGTCATGTGACCAGTACATGGTGGCTGCGTGATCAGTGCATGATCAGCCACGTGAGCAGTGCATGATAGCCACGTGATCAGTGCATGATCAGTCACATGATCAGTGCATGATCAGTCACGTGTTCAGTGCATGATCAGCCACGTGATCAGTGCACGATCAAATACGTGATCAGTGCATGATCACTCATGGGACCAGTATATGGTAGCTACGTGATCATTGCATGATCAGCCACGTGATCAGTGCATGGTCAGACACGTGAATAATGTATGATTAGCCACGTGATCAGTGCATGATATCCAAGTGATCAGTGCTTGTACAATCACATGATCAGTGTATGATCAGCCAGGTGAACAGTGCATGCTCAGTCACGTGATCAGGGCCTGCTGAGCTGCGTGATTACTGTCTGCTCATCTGCTTGACAATTGCCAGCTGAGCTGCATGATTCCTGCCTGTCATCTGCTTGACAATTGCCAGCTGCTGTGTAATTCCTGCCTGCTCAGCTGCTTGATTATTGCCAGCTGAGCAGCATGATTCCTCACAGCTGAGATCCATGATTTTTGCCTGCTGACTGTTTGATTCGTGCCTACTCAGCTCTTTGTTTATTGCCTCCAGAGGCACATGATCAGTGTATGAAAGCAAACATGATCAGCGCATGATCAGTCACATGATCAGTGCCATTAAGTCACGTGATCACTACATGATAGTCATGTGATCAGTCCATGCTCAGTCACGGTATCAGTGCATGATCAGCCACGTGATCAGTGCATGATAGCCACGTGATCAGTGCATGATCAGCCACGTGATCAGTGAATGATTCCTACGTGATCAGTTCATGATTAGTCACGTGATCTGTGCATGACCAGGCAGGTGATCAGTGTATGATCAGCCACGTGAACAGTGCATGATAGCTACGTGATCAGTGCATGATTAGTCACCTAATGGATGTATGATCAGTCACGTGACCGGTACATGGTAGCTACATGATCATTGCATGATCAGCCACGTGAGTAGTGTATGAGAGCCACGTGATCAGTGCATGATCAGTGACGTGATCAGCGCATGATCAGTCATGTAATCTGTGCATGACCAGGCACGTGATCAGTGTATGACCAGCCATGTGATCAGTGCATGATAGCCACGTGATCAGTGCATGATAAGTCACGTGATCAGTGCATGATCAGTCAAGTGATCAGTGCAGGATCAGCCACATGATCAGTGCATGATCAATTACGTCATCAGTGCATGATCAGTCACGTGACCAGTACATGGTAGCTGCGTGATCTGTGTATGACCAGCCAAGTTATCAGTGCATGATAGCCACGTGATCAGTGCATGATCAGTCACGTGATCAGTGCATGATCAGTCACGTGATCAGTGCACGATCAGCCACATGATCAGTGCATGATCAGTCACGTGACCAGCACATGGTAGCTGCTGATCATTTCATGATCAGCCACGTTAGCAGTGCATGATAGCCACGTGATCAGTGCTTGATCAGCCACGTGATCAGTGCATGATCAATTACGTGATCCGTGCAAGATCAGTCACGTGACCAGTACATGGTAGCTACGTGATCATTGCATGATCAGCCACGTGATCAGTGCATGATAGCCACGTGATCAGTGCATGATAGACAGGTGATCAGTGCATGATCAGTCACGTGATACGTGTGTGATCAGCCACGTGATCCGTGCATGATATCCACGTGATCAGTGAGTGATAGCCACGTGATCAAGGCATGATAACCACGTGATCAGTGCATGATCAGTCACGTGATACGTGTGTGATCAGCCACGTGTTCAGTGCATGATGAGTCAGGTGATCAGTGCTGGATTAATCACGTGATCAGTGCATGATCAGTCACGTGACCAGTACATGGTTGCTACGTGATCATTGCATGATCAGCCACGTGAGCAGTGCATGATAGCCACCCGATCACTGCATGATCAGTCACGTGATCAGTACATGATCAGTCACGTGAGCAGTGCATGATCATTTACGTGATCTGTGCATGATCAGTCACGTGACCAGTATATGGTAGCTACGTGAACATTGCATGACCAGCCAGGTGAGAAGTGCTTAATAGCCACCTGATGTGTGCATGATCTCAGCTCTTTGAGTATTGCCTCCTGAGGTCCCTGTTCGGTCGCCACCTGCCGGGGACCAGCCCGAACTGATCCAGGGTATTCGAAGGAGAGATGGCCTAGGCGACTATTTATATGCTAATCAGAGATGTCAAGAATGATAGTATGAGGAGAGCTCGGTAGGAAAATTCGGTGGAGAAAAGAGACTGAGTAGCTTGGTTTACGCGGAAGACCAATCAAACTTCAAGACAAGAAGTTTGCACCACTTACGTGGGCCGCAGGCGCCCTCTCGAATAGCGAAAGGTGCCTCACCCTAGACACCTTCTCGAGTGGGTCTTAGCAGCCCAGGCATAATTAGTAAGCGTGGTGGGTTCCGCGCTCCAGATGGAGACTCAGCTGGAAGTTAAAGGGAAGAATGACAAGGAACTTTATGAATTGGAGCTGTAAGTTAACTCTTTGACAGAGAGAGCAAGATGGTGGTGGGGGACAGCCCCCAGTGAAATCAGAGGTGAGAGCACAAAGCAATACAGTAGGCAGACTCTGGTTTTTTTGGGGGAGATGCTCGAGAATATCCGGGTGGACTCCTGAGGCTCGATCCCGCATTTGCGTATGCCGAGCCTCCTTCCTCATGACCTTTGTCCAGAGTGGAATGCCTCCCCGGCTCCCGGCACATGATCAGTGCATGCTCAGTCACGATATCAGTGCCTGCTCAGCCACGTGATCACTGACGGCACAGTCACGTGATCAGCGCCTCTCAGTCACGTGATCACCGGATGATAAACACGTGATCAGTGAACGACCAGCCACGTGATCACTGCATGCGCAGTCAGGTGGTCAGTTCCTGATCAGCCACCTGATCAGTGCGTGCACAGTCCCCTGATCAGCGCCTGTCAGTCACTGATCACTGCCTGATAAACACGTGATCAGTGCCCGAACAGCCACGTCATCAGTGCATGCGCAGTCACGTGATCAGTGCATGATAGCCACGTGATCAGTGCGTGCACAGTCCCATGATCAGCGCCTGTCAGTCACTGATCATTGCCTGATAAACACGTGATCAGTGCATGATGAGCCATGTGATCAGTGCCCGATCAGCCACGTCATCAGTGCATGCGCAGTCACGTCATCAGTGCATGATAGCCACGTGATCAGTGCATGTTCAGTCACGTGATCTGGACTTGATCAGCCACGTGATCAGTGCCTGCAGAGTCACGTGATCAGGGCCTGCTGAGCTGCGTGATTCCTGCCGGCTCATCTGCTTGACAATTGCCAGCTGAGCTGCGTGAGTCCTGCCTGGTCACGTGCTTGATTATTGCCAGTTGAGCAGCATGATTCGTCACTGCTGAGCTCCATGCTTATTGCCTGCTGATTGCGTGGTTCGTGTCTGCTCAGCTCTTTGAGTATTGCCTCCTGAGGTCCCTGTTCGGTCGCCACCTGCCGGGGACCAGCCCGAACTGATCCAGGGTATTCGAAGGAGAGATGGCCTAGGCGACTATTTATATGCTAATCAGAGATGTCAAGAATGATAGTATGAGGAGAGCTCGGTAGGAAAATTCGGTGGAGAAAAGAGACTGAGTAGCTTGGTTTACGCGGAAGACCAATCAAACTTCAAGACAAGAAGTTTGCACCACTTACGTAGGCCGCAGGCGCCCTCTCGAATAGCGAAAGGTGCCTCACCCTAGACACCTTCTCGAGTGGGTCTTAGCAGCCCAGGCATAATTAGTAAGCGTGGTGGGTTCCGCGCTCCAGATGGAGACTCAGCTGGAAGTTAAAGGGAAGAATGACAAGGAACTTTATGAATTGGAGCTGTAAGTTAACTCTTTGACAGAGAGAGCGAGATGGTGGTGGGGGACAGCCCCCAGTGAAATCAGAGGTGAGAGCACAAAGCAATACAGTAGGCAGACTCCGGTTTTTTGGGGGGGAGATGCTCGAGAATATCCGGGTGGACTCCTGAGGCTCGATCCCGCATTTGCGTATGCCGAGCCTCCTTCCTCATGACCTTTGTCCAGAGTGGAATGCCTCCCCGGCTCCCGGCACATGATCAGTGCATGCTCAGTCACGATATCAGTGCCTGCTCAGCCACGTGATCACTGACGGCACAGTCACGTGATCAGCGCCTCTCAGTCACGTGATCACCGGATGATAAACACGTGATCAGTGAACGACCAGCCACGTGATCACTGCATGCGCAGTCAGGTGGTCAGTTCCTGATCAGCCACCTGATCAGTGCGTGCACAGTCCCCTGATCAGCGCCTGTCAGTCACTGATCACTGCCTGATAAACACGTGATCAGTGCCCGAACAGCCACGTCATCAGTGCATGCGCAGTCACGTGATCAGTGCATGATAGCCACGTGATCAGTGCGTGCACAGTCCCATGATCAGCGCCTGTCAGTCACTGATCATTGCCTGATAAACACGTGATCAGTGCATGATGAGCCATGTGATCAGTGCCCGATCAGGCACGTCATCAGTGCATGCGCAGTCACGTCATCAGTGCATGATAGCCACGTGATCAGTGCATGTTCAGTCACGTGATCTGGACTTGATCAGCCACGTGATCAGTGCCTGCAGAGTCACGTGATCAGGGCCTGCTGAGCTGCGTGATTCCTGCCGGCTCATCTGCTTGACAATTGCCAGCTGAGCTGCGTGAGTCCTGCCTGGTCACGTGCTTGATTATTGCCAGTTGAGCAGCATGATTCGTCACTGCTGAGCTCCATGCTTATTGCCTGCTGATTGCGTGGTTCGTGTCTGCTCAGCTCTTTGAGTATTGCCTCCTGAGGTCCCTGTTCGGTCGCCACCTGCCGGGGACCAGCCCCAACTGATCCAGGGTATTCGAAGGAGAGATGGCCTAGGCGACTATTTATATGCTAATCAGAGATGTCAAGAATGATAGTATGAGGAGAGCTCGGTAGGAAAATTCGGTGGAGAAAAGAGACTGAGTAGCTTGGTTTACGCGGAAGACCAATCAAACTTCAAGACAAGAAGTTTGCACCACTTACGTAGGCCGCAGGCGCCTTCTCGAATAGCGAAAGGTGCCTCACCCTAGACACCTTCTCGAGTGGGTCTTAGCAGCCCAGGCATAATTAGTAAACGTGGTGGGTTCCGCGCTCCAGATGGAGACTCAGCTGGAAGTTAAAGGGAAGAATGACAAGGAACTTTATGAATTGGAGCTGTAAGTTAACACTTTGACAGAGAGAGCGAGATGGTGGTGCGGGACAGCCCCCAGTGAAATCAGAGGTGAGAGCACAAAGCAATACAGTAGGCAGACTCCGGTTTTTTGGGGGGGGAGATGCTCGAGAATATCCGGGTGGACTCCTGAGGCTCGATCCCGCATTTGCGTATGCCGAGCCTCCTTCCTCATGACCTTTGTCCAGAGTGGAATGCCTCCCGGCTCCCGGCACATGATCAGTGCATGCTCAGTCACGATATCAGTGCCTGCTCAGCCACGTGATCAGTGCATGATCAGTCACGTGATCAGTGCATGATCAGTCACGTGATCAGTGCATGATCAGCCACGTGATCAGTGCATGATCAGCCACATGATCAGTGCATGATCAATTACGTGATCAGTGCATGATCAGTCACGTGACCAGTATATGGTAGCTAGGTGATCATTGCATGATCAGCCACATGAGCCGTGCATGATAGCCATGAGATCAGTGCATGATCAGTCACGTGATCAGTGCATGATCACTCACGTTAACAGTGCATGATCAGTCACCTGATCAGTGCATGATCACTCACGTGACCAGTACATGGTAGCTACGTGATCATTGCATGAACAGCCGCGTGAGCAGTGCATGATAGCCACGTGATCAGTGCATGATCTGTCGCATGATCAGTGTATGATCATCCGGGTGATCAGTGCATGGGCAGTCATGTGATCAGTGCATGATATAGACGTGATTAGTGCATGATCAGTCTCGTGATCAGTGTATGATCAACCACGTGATCAGTGCACGATAGCCAGTTAATGAGTGCACGATAGCCAGATGATCAGTGCATTATCAGTCACGTGATCAGTGTTTGATCAGCCAAGTAAAAAGTGCATGATAGCCAACTGATCAGTGTATGATCAGCCACGTGATCAGTGCATGATCAGTTACGTGAGCAGTGTATGATCAGCCACGTGATCAGTGCATTGTCAGACACGTGAACAGTGTATGATCAGCCACGTGATCAGTGCATGATAGCCACTTGATCAGTGCATTATCAGTTACGTGAGCAGTGTATGATCAGCCACGTGATCAGTGCATGATAGCCACGTGATCAGTGCATTATCAGTTACGTGAGCAGCGTATGATCAGCCACGTGAACAGTGCATGCTCAGTCACGTGATCTGCGCCTGCTGAGCTGCGTGATTACCGTCTGCTCATCTGCTTGACAATTGCCAGCTGAGCTGCACGATTCCTGCCTGTCATCTGCTTGACAATTATCAGTTGTGCTGCGTAATTCCTGCCTGCTCAGCTGCTTGATTATTGCCAGCTGAGCAGCATGATTCCTCACACCTGAGTTCCATGATTATTGCCTGCTGACTGTTTGATTCGTGCCTACTCAGCTCTTTGTTTATTGCCTCCAGAGGCACATGATCAGTGTATGATAGCAAACATGAACAGCGCATGATCAGTCACATGATCAGCGCCATTAAGTCACGTGATCACTACATGATAGTCATGTGATCAGTCCATGCTCAGTCACGGTATCAGTGCATGATCAGCCACGTGATCAGTGCATGATCTGTCACATGATTAGTGTATGATCATCAACGTGATCAGTGCATGGGCAGTCATGTGATCAGTGCATGATATAGACGTGATCAGTGCATGATCAGTCACCTGATGGGTGTATCATCATTCACGTGACCTGTACATGGTAGCTACATGATCATTGCATGATCAGCCACGTGAGTAGTGCATGATAGCCATGTGATCACTACATGATAGTCATGTGATCAGTCCATGCTCAGTCACGGTATCAGTGCATGATCAGCCACGTGATCAGTGCATGATCAGCCAGGTGATCAGTTCATGATAGCTATGTGATCAGTTCATGATTTGTCACGTTATCTGTGCATGACCAGGCAGGTGATCAGTGTATGATCAGCCACGTGGACAGTGCATGATAGCCACGTGATCAGTGCATGATCCCTCACCTGATGGGTGTATGATCAGTCAACTGACCGGTACATGGTAGCTACATGATCATTGCATGATCAGCCACGTGAGTAGTGCATGATAGCCACGTGATCAGTGCATGATCAGTCACGTGTTCAGTGCATGATCAGTCATGTAATCTGTGCATGACCAGGCACGTGATCAGTGTATGATCAACCACGTGATCAGTGCACGATAGCCAGTTAATGAGTGCACGATAGCCAGATGATCAGTGGATTATCAGTCACGTGATCAGTGTATGATCAGCCAAGTAATAAGTGCATGATAGCCAACTGATCAGTGTATGATCAGCCACGTGATCAGTGCATGATCAGTTACGTGAGCAGTGTATGATCAGCCAGGTGATCAGTGCATGGTCAAACACGTGAACAGTGTATGATCAGCCACGTGATCAGTGCATGATAGCCACGTGATCAGTGCATTATCAGTTACGTGAGCAGCGTATGATCAGCCACGTGAACAGTGCATGCTCAGTCACGTGATCTGGGCCTGCTGAGCTGCGTGATTACCGTCTGCTCATCTGCTTGACAATTGCCAGCTGAGCTGCACGATTCCTGCCTGTCATCTGCTTGACAATTATCAGCTGTGCTGCGTAATTCCTGCCTGCTCAGCTGCTTGATTATTGCCAGCTGAGCAGCATGATTCCTCATACCTGAGTTCCATGATTATTGCCTGCTGACTGTTTGATTCGTGCCTACTCAGCTCTTTGTTTATTGCCTCCAGAGGCACATGATCAGTGTATGATAGCAAACATGATCAGCGCATGATCAGTCACATGATCAGCGCCATTAAGTCACGTGATCACTACATGATAGTCATGTGATCAGTCCAAGCTCAGTCACGGTATCAGTGCATGATCAGCCACGTGATCACTGCATGATCTGTCACATGATCAGTGTATGATCATCCACGTGAGCAGTGCATGGGCAGTCATGTGATCAGTGCATGATATAGACGTGATCAGTTCATGATCAGTCTCGTGATCAGTGCATGATAGCCACGTGATCAGTGCATGATCAGTCACCTGATGGGTGTATGATCATTCACGTGACCTGTACATGGTAGCTATATGATCATTGCATGATCAGCCACGTGAGTAGTGCATGATAGCCACGTGATCAGTGCATGATCAGTCACGTGTTCAGTGCATGATCAGTCATGTAATCTGTGCATGACCAGGCACGTGATCAGTGTATGACCAGCCAAGTGATCAGTGCATGATAGCCACGTGATCAGTCCATGATCAGTCACGTGATCAGTGCATGATCAGTCACGTGAACAGTGCATGATCATTTACGTGATCAGTGCATGATCAGTCACGTGACCAGTATATTGTAGCTACGTGATCATTCCATGACAGCCACGTGAGCAGTGCATGATAGCCACGTGATGTGTGCATTATGAGTTACGTGAGCAGTGTATGATCAGCCACGTGATCAGTGCATGAGTGCCACGTGATCAGTGCATGATATGTCATGTGACAGGTGTGTGATCAGCCACGTGATCAGTGCATGTTCAGCAACGTGATCAGTCCATGATAGCCACGTGATCAGTGCATGATCAGTTACCTGAGCACTGTATGATCAGCCACGTGATCAGTGCATGGTCAGACACGTGAACAGTGTATGAACAGCCATGTGATCAGTGCATGATATCCACGTGATCAGTGCATGATCATCACGTGATCAGTGTATGATCAGCCACGTGAACAGTGCATGCTCAGTCACGTGATCAGGGCCTGCTGAGCTGCGTGATTACTGTCTGCTCATCTGCTTGACAATTGCCAGCTGTGCTGCGTAATTCCTGCCTGCTCAGCTGCTTGATTATTGCCAGCTGAGCAGCATGATTCCTCACAGCTGAGTTCCATGATTATTGCCTGCTGACTGTTTGATTCGTGCCTACTCAGCTCTTTGTTTATTGCCTCCAGAGGCACATGATCAGTGTATGATAGCAAACATGATCAGTGCATGATCAGTCACATGATCAGCGCCATTAAGTCACGTGATCACTACATGATAGTCATGTGATCAGTCCATGCTCAGTCACGGTATCAGTGCATGATCAGCCACGTGATCAGTGCATGATCAGCCACGTGATCAGTGCATGATAGCCACGTGATCAGTGCATGATCAGTCACGTGATCAGTGCATGATCAGGCACGTGATCAGTGCATGATCAGCCACGTGATCAGTGCATGATAGCCACGTGATCAGTGCATGATCAGTCACCTGATGGGTGTATGATCAGTCACGTGACCAGTACATGGTAGCTACATGATCATTGCATGATCAGCCACGTGAGTAGTGCATGATAGCCACGTGATCAGTGCATGATCAGTCACGTGATCAGTGCATGATCAGTCACTGACCAGTACATGGTAGCTACGTGATCAGTGCATGATCAGCCACGTGATCAGTGCATGATAGCCACGTGATCAGTGCATGATCAGTCACGTGATCAGTGCATGATCAGTCACGTGATCAGTGCATGATCAGCCACGTGATCAGTGCATGATCAGCCACGTGATCAGTGCATGATAGCCACGTGATCAGTGCATGATCAGTCACGTGATCAGTGCATGATCAGTCACGTGATCAGTGCATGATCAGCCACGTGATCAGTGCATGATCAGCCACGTGATCAGTGCATGATCAATTACGTGATCAGTGCATGATCAGTCACGTGACCAGTACATGGTAGCTACGTGATCAGTGCATGATCAGCCACGTGATCAGTGCATGATAGCCACGTGATCAGTGCATGATCAGTCACGTGATCAGTGCATGATCAGTCACGTGATCAGTGCATGATCAGTCACGTGATCAGTGCATGATCAATTACGTGATCAGTGCATGATCAGTCACGTGACCAGTACATGGTAGCTACGTGATCAGTGCATGATCAGCCACGTGATCAGTGCATGATAGCCACGTGATCAGTGCATGATCAGTCACGTGATCAGTGCATGATCATCCACGTGATCAGTGCATGATCAGTCACGTGATCAGTGCATGATATAGACGTGATCAGTGCATGATCAGTCACGTGATCAGTGCATGATCAGCCACGTGATCAGTGCATGATAGCCAGTGAATGAGTGCATGATAGCCAGTGATCAGTGCATGATCAGTCACGTGATCAGTGCATGATCAGCCACGTGATCAGTGCATGATCAGCCACGTGATCAGTGCATGATCAGCCACGTGATCAGTGCATGATCAGTTACGTGAGCAGTGTATGATCAGCCACGTGATCAGTGCATGGTCAGACACGTGAACAGTGTATGATCAGCCACGTGATCAGTGCATGATAGCCACGTGATCAGTGCATGATCAGTCACGTGATCAGTGTATGATCAGCCACGTGAACAGTGCATGCTCAGTCACGTGATCTGGGCCTGCTGAGCTGCGTGATTACTGTCTGCTCATCTGCTTGACAATTGCCAGCTGAGCTGCACGATTCCTGCCTGTCATCTGCTTGACAATTGTCAGCTGTGCTGCGTAATTCCTGCCTGCTCAGCTGCTTGATTATTGCCAGCTGAGCAGCATGATTCCTCACACCTGAGTTCCATGATTATTGCCTGCTGACTGTTTGATTCGTGCCTACTCAGCTCTTTGTTTATTGCCTCCAGAGGCACATGATCAGTGTATGATAGCAAACATGATCAGCGCATGATCAGTCACATGATCAGCGCCATTAAGTCACGTGATCACTACATGATAGTCATGTGATCAGTCCATGCTCAGTCACGGTATCAGTGCATGATCAGCCACGTGATCAGTGCATGATCTGTCACATGATTAGTGTATGATCATCCACGTGATCAGTGCATGGGCAGTCATGTGATCAGTGCATGATATAGACGTGATCAGTGCATGATCAGTCACGTGATCAGTGCATGATAGCCACGTGATCAGTGCATGATCAGTCACCTGATGGGTGTATGATCATTCACGTGACCTGTACATGGTAGCTATATGATCATTGCATGATCAGCCACGTGAGTAGTGCATGATAGCCACGTGATCAGTGCATGATCAGTCACGTGATCAGTGCATGATCAGTCATGTGATCAGTGCATGATCAGGCACGTGATCAGTGCATGATCAGCCACGTGATCAGTGCATGATAGCCACGTGATCAGTGCATGATCAGTCACGTGATCAGTGCATGATCAGTCACGTGATCAGTGCATGATCAGCCACGTGATCAGTGCATGATCAGTCACGTGATCAGTATATGTAGCCACGTGATCAGTGCATGATCAGCCACGTGATCAGTGCATGATAGCCACGTGATCAGTGCATGATCAGTCACGTGATCAGTGCATGATCAGCCACGTGATCAGTGCATGATCAGTCACGTGATCAGTGCATGATCAGCCACGTGATCAGTGCATGATCAGTCACGTGATCAGTGCATGATCAGCCACGTGATCAGTGCATGATCAGTCACGTGATCAGTGCATGATCAGCCACGTGATCAGTGCATGATCAGCCACGTGATCAGTGCATGATCAGCCACGTGATCAGTGCATGATCAGTCACGTGATCAGTGCATGATCAGTCACGTGATCAGTGCATGATAGCTGCGTGATCATGCATGATCAGCCACGTGATCAGTGCATGATCAGCCACGTGATCAGTGCATGATAGCCACGTGATCAGTGCATGATCAGTCACGTGATCAGTGCATGATCAGTCACGTGATCAGTGCATGATCAGTCACGTGATCAGTGCATGATCAGCCACGTGATCAGTGCATGATCAGTCACGTGATCAGTGCATGATCAGTCACGTGATCAGTGCATGGTAGCTGCGTGATCATGCATGATCAGCCACGTGATCAGTGCATGATCAGCCACGTGATCAGTGCATGATAGCCACGTGATCAGTGCATGATCAGTCACGTGATCAGTGCATGATAGCCACGTGATCAGTGCATGATCAGTCACGTGATCAGTGCATGATCAGTCACGTGACCAGTACATGGTAGCTACGTGATCAGTGCATGATCAGCCACGTGATCAGTGCATGATAGCCACGTGATCAGTGCATGATCAGTCACGTGATCAGTGCATGATCAGTCACGTGATCAGTGCATGGTAGCTGCGTGATCATGCATGATCAGCCACGTGATCAGTGCATGATCAGCCACGTGATCAGTGCATGATAGCCACGTGATCAGTGCATGATCAGTCACGTGATCAGTGCATGATCAGTCACGTGATCAGTGCATGATCAGTCACGTGATCAGTGCATGATCAGCCACGTGATCAGTGCATGATCAGTTACGTGATCAGTGCATGATCAGTCACGTGACCAGTACATGGTAGCTACGTGATCATTGCATGATCAGCCACGTGATCAGTGCATGATAGCCACGTGATCAGTGCATGATCAGTCACGTGATCAGTGCATGATCAGTCACGTGATCAGTGCATGATCAGTCACGTGATCAGTGCATGATCAGCCACGTGATCAGTGCATGATCAGTCATGTGTCAGTGCATGATAGCCCGTGATCAGTGCATGATCAGTCCGTGATCAGTGCATGATCAGCCACGTGATCAGTGCATGATAGCCACGTGATCAGTGCATGATCAGTCACGTGATCAGTGCATGATCAGTCACGTGATCAGTGTGTGATCAGCCACGTGAACAGTGCATGCTCAGTCACGTGATCAGGGCCTGCTGAGCTGCGTGATTACTGTCTGCTCATCTGCTTGACAATTGCCAGCTGAGCTGCACGATTCCTGCCTGTCATCTGCTTGACAATTGCCACCTGTGCTGCGTAATTCCTGCCTGCTCATCTACTTGATTATTGCCAGCTGAGCAGCATGATTTCTCAGAGCTGAGTTCCATGATTATTGCATGCTGACTGATTCGTGCCTACTCAGCTCTTTGTTCATTGCCTCCAGAGGCACATGATCAGTGTATGACACCAAACATGAACAGCACATGATCAGTCACATGATCAGTGCATGATAAGCCACGTGATCAGTGCATGATCAGTCATGTGATCAGTGCATGATCAGTCACGTGATCAGTGCATGATAGCCACGTGATCAGTGCATGATCAGCCACGTGATCAGTGCATGATCAGTCACGTGATCAGTGCATGATCAGTCACGTGATCAGTGCATGATCAGCCACGTGATCAGTGCATGATAGCCACGTGATCAGTGCATGATCAGCCACGTGATCAGTGCATGATCAGCCACGTGATCAGTGCATGATCAGCCACGTGATCAGTGCATGATCAGCCACGTGATCAGTGCATGATCAGTCACGTGATCAGTGCATGATCAGTCACGTGATCAGTGCATGATCATTTACGTGATCAGTGCATGATCAGTCACGTGACCAGTATATGGTAGCTACGTGATCATTGCATGACAGCCACGTGATCAGTGCATGATAGCCACGTGATCAGTGCATGATCAGTCACGTGATCAGTGTATGATCAGCCACGTGATCAGTGCATGAGTGCCACGTGATCAGTGCATGATATGTCACGTGACAGTGTGTGATCAGCCACGTGATCAGTGCATGATCAGCCACGTGATCAGTGCATGATAGCCACGTGATCAGTGCATGATCAGTTACGTGATCAGTGTATGATCAGCCACGTGATCAGTGCATGATCAGACACGTGATCAGTGCATGATCAGCCACGTGATCAGTGCATGATATCCACGTGATCAGTGCATGATCATCACGTGATCAGTGTATGATCAGCCACGTGATCAGTGCATGCTCAGTCACGTGATCAGGGCCTGCTGAGCTGCGTGATTACTGTCTGCTCATCTGCTTGACAATTGCCAGCTGTGCTGCGTAATTCCTGCCTGCTCAGCTGCTTGATTATTGCCAGCTGAGCAGCATGATTCCTCACACCTGAGTTCCATGATTATTGCCTGCTGACTGTTTGATTCGTGCCTACTCAGCTCTTTGTTTATTGCCTCCAGAGGCACATGATCAGTGTATGATAGCAAACATGATCAGTGCATGATCAGTCACATGATCAGTGCCATTAAGTCACGTGATCAGTACATGATAGTCATGTGATCAGTCCATGATCAGTCACGGTATCAGTGCATGATCAGCCACGTGATCAGTGCATGATCAGCCACGTGATCAGTGCATGATAGCCACGTGATCAGTGCATGATCAGTCACGTGATCAGTGCATGATCAGCCACGTGATCAGTGCATGATCAGCCACGTGATCAGTGCATGATAGCCACGTGATCAGTGCATGATCAGTTACGTGAGCACTGTATGATCAGCCACGTGATCAGTGCATGGTCAGACACGTGATCAGTGTATGATCAGCCACGTGATCAGTGCATGATATCCACGTGATCAGTGCATGATCATCACGTGATCAGTGTATGATCAGCCACGTGAACAGTGCATGCTCAGTCACGTGATCAGGGCCTGCTGAGCTGCGTGATTACTGTCTGCTCATCTGCTTGACAATTGCCAGCTGAGCTGCACGATTCCTGCCTGTCATCTGCTTGACAATTGCCAGCTGTGCTGCGTAATTCCTGCCTGCTCAGCTGCTTGATTATTGCCAGCTGAGCAGCATGATTCCTCACACCTGAGTTCCATGATTATTGCCTGCTGACTGTTTGATTCGTGCCTACTCAGCTCTTTGTTTATTGCCTCCAGAGGCACATGATCAGTGTATGATAGCAAACATGATCAGTGCATGATCAGTCACATGATCAGCGCCATTAAGTCACGTGATCACTACATGATAGTCATGTGATCAGTCCATGCTCAGTCACGGATCAGTGCATGATCAGCCACGTGATCAGTGCATGATCTGTCACATGATCAGTGTATGATCATCCACGTGATCAGTGCATGGGCAGTCATGTGATCAGTGCATGATATAGACGTGATCAGTGCATGATCAGTCACGTGATCAGTGCATGATAGCCACGTGATCAGTGCATGATCAGTCACCTGATGGGTGTATGATCATTCACGTGACCTGTACATGGTAGCTACATGATCATTGCATGATCAGCCACGTGAGTGCATGATAGCCACGTGATCAGTGCATGATCAGTCACGTGATCAGTGCATGATCAGTCACGTGATCAGTGCATGATCAGCCACGTGATCAGTGCATGATCAGCCACGTGATCAGTGCATGATCAGTCACGTGATCAGTGCATGATCAGTCACGTGATCAGTGCATGATCATTTACGTGATCAGTGCATGATCAGTCACGTGACCAGTATATGTAGCTACGTGATCATTCCATGACAGCCACGTGATCAGTGCATGATAGCCACGTGATGTGCATGATCAGTTACGTGATCAGTGTATGATCAGCCACGTGATCAGTGCATGAGTGCCACGTGATCAGTGCATGATATGTCACGTGACAGTGTGTGATCAGCCACGTGAACAGTGCATGATCAGCCACGTGATCAGTGCATGATAGCCACGTGATCAGTGCATGATCAGTTACCTGAGCACTGTATGATCAGCCACGTGATCAGTGCATGGTCAGACACGTGATCAGTGTATGATCAGCCACGTGATCAGTGCATGATATCCACGTGATCAGTGCATGATCATCACGTGATCAGTGTATGATCAGCCACGTGAACAGTGCATGCTCAGTCACGTGATCAGGGCCTGCTGAGCTGCGTGATTACTGTCTGCTCATCTGCTTGACAATTGCCAGCTGTGCTGCGTAATTCCTGCCTGCTCAGCTGCTTGATTATTGCCAGCTGAGCAGCATGATTCCTCACAGCTGAGTTCCATGATTATTGCCTGCTGACTGTTTGATTCGTGCCTACTCAGCTCTTTGTTTATTGCCTCCAGAGGCACATGA
This sequence comes from Bos javanicus, assembly GCF_032452875.1. Classification (NCBI taxonomy): domain Eukaryota; kingdom Metazoa; phylum Chordata; class Mammalia; order Artiodactyla; family Bovidae; genus Bos; species Bos javanicus. Next base: position 235,282 of record NW_026893773.1, read on the forward strand.
TCAGTGTATGATAGCAAACATGATCAGTGCATGATCAGTCACATGATCAGCGCCATTAAGTCACGTGATCACTACATGATAGTCATGTGATCAGTCCATGCTCAGTCACGGTATCAGTGCATGATCAGCCACGTGATCAGTGCATGATCAGCCACGTGATCAGTGCATGATCAGCCACGTGATCAGTGCATGATCAGTCACGTGATCAGTGCATGATCAGGCACGTGATCAGTGCATGATCAGCCACGTGATCAGTGCATGATAGCCACGTGATCAGTGCATGATCAGTCACCTGATGGGTGTATGATCAGTCACGTGACCAGTACATGGTAGCTACATGATCATTGCATGATCAGCCACGTGAGTAGTGCATGATAGCCACGTGATCAGTGCATGATCAGTCACGTGATCAGTGCATGATCAGTCACTGACCAGTACATGGTAGCTACGTGATCAGTGCATGATCAGCCACGTGATCAGTGCATGATAGCCACGTGATCAGTGCATGATCAGTCACGTGATCAGTGCATGATCAGTCACGTGATCAGTGCATGATCAGGCACGTGATCAGTGCATGATCAGCCACGTGATCAGTGCATGATAGCCACGTGATCAGTGCATGATCAGTCACGTGATCAGTGCATGATCAGTCACGTGATCAGTGCATGATCAGCCACGTGATCAGTGCATGATCAGCCACGTGATCAGTGCATGATCAATTACGTGATCAGTGCATGATCAGTCACGTGACCAGTACATGGTAGCTACGTGATCATTGCATGATCAGCCACGTGATCAGTGCATGATAGCCACGTGATCAGTGCATGATCAGTCACGTGATCAGTGCATGATCAGTCACGTGATCAGTGCATGATCAGTCACGTGATCAGTGCATGATCAATTACGTGATCAGTGCATGATCAGTCACGTGACCAGTACATGGTAGCTACGTGATCATTGCATGATCAGCCACGTGAGCAGTGCATGATAGCCACGTGATCAGTGCATGATCAGTCACGTGATCAGTGCATGATCATCCACGTGATCAGTGCATGATCAGTCACGTGATCAGTGCATGATATAGACGTGATCAGTGCATGATCAGTCACGTGATCAGTGCATGATCAGCCACGTGATCAGTGCATGATAGCCAGTGAATCAGTGCATGATAGCCAGTGATCAGTGCATGATCAGTCACGTGATCAGTGCATGATCAGCCACGTGATCAGTGCATGATCAGCCACGTGATCAGTGCATGATCAGCCACGTGATCAGTGCATGATCAGTTACGTGAGCAGTGTATGATCAGCCACGTGATCAGTGCATGGTCAGACACGTGAACAGTGTATGATCAGCCACGTGATCAGTGCATGATAGCCACGTGATCAGTGCATGATCAGTCACGTGATCAGTGTGTGATCAGCCACGTGAACAGTGCATGCTCAGTCACGTGATCTGGGCCTGCTGAGCTGCGTGATTACTGTCTGCTCATCTGCTTGACAATTGCCAGCTGAGCTGCACGATTCCTGCCTGTCATCTGCTTGACAATTGTCAGCTGTGCTGCGTAATTCCTGCCTGCTCAGCTGCTTGATTATTGCCAGCTGAGCAGCATGATTCCTCACACCTGAGTTCCATGATTATTGCCTGCTGACTGTTTGATTCGTGCCTACTCAGCTCTTTGTTTATTGCCTCCAGAGGCACATGATCAGTGTATGATAGCAAACATGATCAGCGCATGATCAGTCACATGATCAGCGCCATTAAGTCACGTGATCACTACATGATAGTCATGTGATCAGTCCATGCTCAGTCACGGTATCAGTGCATGATCAGCCACGTGATCAGTGCATGATCTGTCACATGATTAGTGTATGATCATCCACGTGATCAGTGCATGGGCAGTCATGTGATCAGTGCATGATATAGACGTGATCAGTTCATGATCAGTCTCGTGATCAGTGCATGATAGCCACGTGATCAGTGCATGATCAGTCACCTGATGGGTGTATGATCATTCACGTGACCTGTACATGGTAGCTATATGATCATTGCATGATCAGCCACGTGAGTAGTGCATGATAGCCACGTGATCAGTGCATGATCAGTCACGTGATCAGTGCATGATCAGTCATGTGATAGTGCATGATCAGGCACGTGATCAGTGCATGATCAGCCACGTGATCAGTGCATGATAGCCACGTGATCAGTGCATGATCAGTCACGTGATCAGTGCATGATCAGTCACGTGATCAGTGCATGATCAGCCACGTGATCAGTGCATGATCAGTCACGTGATCAGTATATGTAGCCACGTGATCAGTGCATGATCAGCCACGTGATCAGTGCATGATAGCCACGTGATCAGTGCATGATCAGTCACGTGATCAGTGCATGATCAGCCACGTGATCAGTGCATGATCAGTCACATGATCAGTGCATGATCAGCCACGTGATCAGTGCATGATCAGCCACGTGATCAGTGCATGATCAGCCACGTGATCAGTGCATGATCAGTCACGTGATCAGTGCATGATCAGCCACGTGATCAGTGCATGATCAGTCACGTGATCAGTGCATGATCAGCCACGTGATCAGTGCATGATCAGTCACGTGATCAGTGCATGATCAGTCACGTGATCAGTGCATGATAGCTGCGTGATCAGTGCATGATCAGCCACGTGATCAGTGCATGATCAGCCACGTGATCAGTGCATGATAGCCACGTGATCAGTGCATGATCAGTCACGTGATCAGTGCATGATCAGTCACGTGATCAGTGCATGATCAGTCACGTGATCAGTGCATGATCAGCCACGTGATCAGTGCATGATCAGTCACGTGATCAGTGCATGATCAGTCACGTGACCAGTGCATGATAGCTGCGTGATCATGCATGATCAGCCACGTGATCAGTGCATGATCAGCCACGTGATCAGTGCATGATAGCCACGTGATCAGTGCATGATCAGTCACGTGATCAGTGCATGATAGCCACGTGATCAGTGCATGATCAGTCACGTGATCAGTGCATGATCAGTCACGTGATCAGTGCATGGTAGCTACGTGATCAGTGCATGATCAGCCACGTGATCAGTGCATGATAGCCACGTGATCAGTGCATGATCAGTCACGTGATCAGTGCATGATCAGTCACGTGACCAGTGCATGATAGCTGCGTGATCATGCATGATCAGCCACGTGATCAGTGCATGATCAGCCACGTGATCAGTGCATGATAGCCACGTGATCAGTGCATGATCAGTCACGTGATCAGTGCATGATCAGTCACGTGATCAGTGCATGATCAGTCACGTGATCAGTGCATGATCAGCCACGTGATCAGTGCATGATCAATTACGTGATCAGTGCATGATCAGTCACGTGACCAGTACATGGTAGCTTCTTGATCATTGCATGATCAGCCACGTGATCAGTGCATGATAGCCACGTGATCAGTGCATGATCAGTCACGTGATCAGTGCATGATCAGTCACGTGATCAGTGCATGATCAGTCACGTGATCAGTGCATGATCAGCCACGTGATCAGTGCATGATCAGTCATGTATCAGTGCATGATAGCCCGTGATCAGTGCATGATCAGTCCGTGATCAGTGCATGATCAGCCACGTGATCAGTGCATGATAGCTACGTGATCAGTGCATGATCAGTCACGTGATCAGTGCATGATCAGTCACGTGATCAGTGTGTGATCAGCCACGTGAACAGTGCATGCTCAGTCACGTGATCAGGGCCTGCTGAGCTGCGTGATTACTGTCTGCTCATCTGCTTGACAATTGCCAGCTGAGCTGCACGATTCCTGCCTGTCATCTGCTTGACAATTGCCAGCTGTGCTGCGTAATTCCTGCCTGCTCATCTGCTTGATTATTGCCAGCTGAGCAGCATGATTTCTCAGAGCTGAGTTCCATGATTATAGCCTGCTGACTGATTCGTGCCTACTCAGCTCTTTGTTCATTGCCTCCAGAGGCACATGATCAGTGTATGACACCAAACATGAACAGCACATGATCAGTCACATGATCAGTGCATGATAAGCCACGTGATCAGTGCATGATCAGTCATGTGATCAGTGCATGATCAGTCACGTGATCAGTGCATGATAGCTACGTGATCAGTGCATGATCAGCCACGTGATCAGTGCATGATCAGTCACGTGATCAGTGCATGATCAGTCACGTGATCAGTGCATGATCAGCCACGTGATCAGTGCATGATAGCCACGTGATCAGTGCATGATCAGCCACGTGATCAGTGCATGATCAGCCACGTGATCAGTGCATGATCAGCCACGTGATCAGTGCATGATCAGCCACGTGATCAGTGCATGATCAGTCACGTGATCAGTGCATGATCAGTCACGTGATCAGTGCATGATCATTTACGTGATCAGTGCATGATCAGTCACGTGACCAGTATATGGTAGCTACGTGATCATTCCATGACAGCCACGTGAGCAGTGCATGATAGCCACGTGATCAGTGCATGATCAGTTACGTGATCAGTGTATGATCAGCCACGTGATCAGTGCATGAGTGCCACGTGATCAGTGCATGATATGTCACGTGACAGTGTGTGATCAGCCACGTGATCAGTGCATGATCAGCCACGTGATCAGTGCATGATAGCCACGTGATCAGTGCATGATCAGTTACGTGATCAGTGTATGATCAGCCACGTGATCAGTGCATGGTCAGACACGTGATCAGTGTATGATCAGCCACGTGATCAGTGCATGATATCCACGTGATCAGTGCATGATCATCACGTGATCAGTGTATGATCAGCCACGTGATCAGTGCATGCTCAGTCACGTGATCAGGGCCTGCTGAGCTGCGTGATTACTGTCTGCTCATCTGCTTGACAATTGCCAGCTGTGCTGCGTAATTCCTGCCTGCTCAGCTGCTTGATTATTGCCAGCTGAGCAGCATGATTCCTCACACCTGAGTTCCATGATTATTGCCTGCTGACTGTTTGATTCGTGCCTACTCAGCTCTTTGTTTATTGCCTCCAGAGGCACATGATCAGTGTATGATAGCAAACATGATCAGCGCATGATCAGTCACATGATCAGTGCCATTAAGTCACGTGATCACTACATGATAGTCATGTGATCAGTCCATGCTCAGTCACGGTATCAGTGCATGATCAGCCACGTGATCAGTGCATGATCAGCCACGTGATCAGTGCATGATAGCCACGTGATCAGTGCATGATCAGTCACGTGATCAGTGCATGATCAGGCACGTGATCAGTGCATGATCAGCCACGTGATCAGTGCATGATAGCCACGTGATCAGTGCATGATCAGTCACGTGAGCAGTGTATGATCAGCCACGTGATCAGTGCATGGTCAGACACGTGATCAGTGCATGATCAGCCACGTGATCAGTGCATGATAGCCACGTGATCAGTGCATGATCATCACGTGATCAGTGTATGATCAGCCACGTGAACAGTGCATGCTCAGTCACGTGATCAGGGCCTGCTGAGCTGCGTGATTACTGTCTGCTCATCTGCTTGACAATTGCCAGCTGAGCTGCACGATTCCTGCCTGTCATCTGCTTGACAATTGCCAGCTGTGCTGCGTAATTCCTGCCTGCTCAGCTGCTTGATTATTGCCAGCTGAGCAGCATGATTCCTCACACCTGAGTTCCATGATTATTGCCTGCTGACTGTTTGATTCGTGCCTACTCAGCTCTTTGTTTATTGCCTCCAGAGGCACATGATCAGTGTATGATAGCAAACATGATCAGCGCATGATCAGTCACATGATCAGCGCCATTAAGTCACGTGATCACTACATGATAGTCATGTGATCAGTCCATGCTCAGTCACGGATCAGTGCATGATCAGCCACGTGATCAGTGCATGATCTGTCACATGATCAGTGTATGATCATCCACGTGATCAGTGCATGGGCAGTCATGTGATCAGTGCATGATATAGACGTGATCAGTGCATGATCAGTCACGTGATCAGTGCATGATAGCCACGTGATCAGTGCATGATCAGTCACCTGATGGGTGTATGATCATTCACGTGACCTGTACATGGTAGCTACATGATCATTGCATGATCAGCCACGTGAGTAGTGCATGATAGCCACGTGATCAGTGCATGATCAGTCACGTGATCAGTGCATGATCAGTCACGTGATCAGTGCATGATCAGCCACGTGATCAGTGCATGATCAGCCACGTGATCAGTGCATGATAGCCACGTGATCAGTGCATGATCAGTCACGTGATCAGTGCATGATCAGTCACGTGATCAGTGCATGATCAGCCACGTGATCAGTGCATGATAGCCACGTGATCAGTGCATGATCAGTCACGTGATCAGTGCATGATCAGTCACTGACAGTACATGGTAGCTACGTGATCAGTGCATGATCAGCCACGTGATCAGTGCATGATAGCCACGTGATCAGTGCATGATCAGTCACGTGATCAGTGCATGATCAGTCATGTGATCAGTGCATGATCAGGCACGTGATCAGTGCATGATCAGCCACGTGATCAGTGCATGATAGCCACGTGATCAGTGCATGATCAGTCACGTGATCAGTGCATGATCAGTCACGTGATCAGTGCATGATCAGCCACGTGATCAGTGCATGATCAGCCACGTGATCAGTGCATGATCAATCACGTGATCAGTGCATGATCAGTCACGTGATCAGTGCATGGTAGCTACGTGATCAGTGCATGATCAGCCACGTGATCAGTGCATGATAGCCACGTGATCAGTGCATGATCAGTCACGTGATCAGTGCATGATCAGTCACGTGATCAGTGCATGATCAGTCACGTGATCAGTGCATGATCAATTACGTGATCAGTGCATGATCAGTCACGTGATCAGTGCATGATAGCTACGTGATCAGTGCATGATCAGCCACGTGATCAGTGCATGATAGCCACGTGATCAGTGCATGATAGCCACGTGATCAGTGCATGATCAGTCACGTGATCAGTGCATGATCAGCCACGTGATCAGTGCATGATAGCTACGTGATCAGTGCATGATCAGCCACGTGATCAGTGCATGATAGCCACGTGATCAGTGCATGATCAGTCACGTGATACATGTGTGATCAGCCACGTGATCAGTGCATGATGAGCCACGTGATCAGTGCATGATCAATTACGTGATCAGTGCATGATCAGTCACGTGACCAGTACATGGTTGCTACGTGATCGTTGCATGATCAGCCACGTGAGCAGTGCATGATAGCCACGTGATCAGTGCATGATCAGTCACGTGATCAGTACATGATCAGTCACGTGAACAGTGCATGATCATTTACGTGATCTGTGCATGATCAGTCACGTGACCAGTATATGGTAGCTACGTGATCATTCCATGACGAGCCACGTGAGCAGTGCATGATAGCCACGTGATGTGTGCATGATGAGTTACGTGAGCAGAGTATGATCAGCCACGTGATCAGTGCATGAGTGCCACGTGATCAGTGCAAGATATGTCACGTGACAGGTGTGTGATCAGCCACGTGAACAGTGCATGTTCAGCCACGTGATCAGTGCATGATAGCCACGTGATCAGTGCATGATCAGTTACCTGAGCACTGTATGATCAGCCACGTGATCAGTGCATGGTCAGACACGTGAACAGTGTATGATCAGCCACGTGATCAGTGCATGATATCCAAGTGATCAGTGCATGATCATCACGTGATCAGTGTATGATCAGCCACGTGAACAGTGCCTGCTCAGTCACGTGATCAGGGCCTGCTGAGCTGCGTGATTACTGTCTGCTCATCTGCTTGACAATTGCCAGCTGAGCTGCACGATTCCTGCCTGTCATCTGCTTGACAATTGCCAGCTGTGCTGCGTAATTCCTGCCTGCTCAGCTGCTTGATTATTGCCAGCTGAGCAGCATGATTCCTCACAGCTGAGTTCCATGATTATTGCCTGCTGACTGTATAATTCGTGCCTACTCAGCTCTTTGTTTATTGCCTCCAGAGGCACATGATCAGTGTATGATAGCAAACATGATCAGTGCATGATCAGTCACATGATCAGCGCCATTAAGTCACGTGATCACTACATGATAGTCATGTGATCAGTCCATGCTCAGTCACGGTATCAGTGCATGATCAGCCACGTGATCAGTGCATGATCAGCCACGTGATCAGTGCATGATAGCCATGTGATCAGTGCATGATCAGTCACGTGATCAGTGCATGATCAGGCACGTGATCAGTGCATGATCAGTCACGTGATCAGTGCATGATCAGTCACGTGATCAGTGCATGATCAGTGATCAGCCACGTGATCAGTGCATGATCAGCCACGTGATCAGTGCATGATCAGTCACGTGATCAGTGCATGATCAGTCACGTGACCAGTACATGGTAGCTACGTGATCATTGCATGATCAGCCACGTGAGCAGTGCATGATAGCCACGTGATCAGTGCATGATCAGTCACGTGATCAGTGCATGATCAGTCACGTGATCAGTGCATGATCAGTCACGTGATCAGTGCATGATCAATTACGTGATCAGTGCATGATCAGTCACGTGACCAGTACATGGTAGCTACGTGATCATTGCATGATCAGCCACGTGATCAGTGCATGATAGCCACGTGATCAGTGCATGATCAGTCACGTGATCAGTGCATGATCATCCGGGTGATCAGTGCATGATCAGTCACGTGATCAGTGCATGATATAGACGTGATCAGTGCATGATCAGTCACGTGATCAGTGTATGATCAGCCACGTGATCAGTGCATGATAGCCAGTGAATCAGTGCATGATAGCCAGTGATCAGTGCATGATCAGCCACGTGATCAGTGCATGATAGCCACGTGATCAGTGCATGATCAGCCACGTGATCAGTGCATGATCAGTTACGTGAGCAGTGTATGATCAGCCACGTGATCAGTGCATGGTCAGACACGTGAACAGTGTATGATCAGCCACGTGATCAGTGCATGATAGCCACGTGATCAGTGCATGATCAGTCACGTGATCAGTGTATGATCAGCCACGTGAACAGTGCATGCTCAGTCACGTGATCTGGGCCTGCTGAGCTGCGTGATTACTGTCTGCTCATCTGCTTGACAATTGCCAGCTGAGCTGCACGATTCCTGCCTGTCATCTGCTTGACAATTGCCAGCTGTGCTGCGTAATTCCTGCCTGCTCAGCTGCTTGATTATTGCCAGCTGAGCAGCATGATTCCTCACACCTGAGTTCCATGATTATTGCCTGCTGACTGTTTGATTCGTGCCTACTCAGCTCTTTGTTTATTGCCTCCAGAGGCACATGATCAGTGTATGATAGCAAACATGATCAGCGCATGATCAGTCACATGATCAGCGCCATTAAGTCACGTGATCACTACATGATAGTCATGTGATCAGTCCATGCTCAGTCACGGTATCAGTGCATGATCAGCCACGTGATCAGTGCATGATCTGTCACATGATTAGTGTATGATCATCCACGTGATCAGTGCATGGGCAGTCATGTGATCAGTGCATGATATAGACGTGATCAGTGCATGATCAGTCACGTGATCAGTGCATGATAGCCACGTGATCAGTGCATGATCAGTCACCTGATGGGTGTATGATCATTCACGTGACCTGTACATGGTAGCTACATGATCATTGCATGATCAGCCACGTGAGTAGTGCATGATAGCCACGTGATCAGTGCATGATCAGTCACGTGATCAGTGCATGATCAGTCATGTGATCAGTGCATGATCAGGCACGTGATCAGTGCATGATCAGCCACGTGATCAGTGCATGATAGCCACGTGATCAGTGCATGATCAGTCACGTGATCAGTGCATGATCAGTCACGTGATCAGTGCATGATCATTCACGTGATCAGTGCATGATCAGTCACGTGATCAGTATATGTAGCTACGTGATCATTGCATGACAGCCACGTGATCAGTGCATGATAGCCACGTGATGTGTGCATGATCAGTTACGTGATCAGTGTATGATCAGCCACGTGATCAGTGCATGAGTGCCACGTGATCAGTGCATGATAGTCACGTGACAGTGTGTGATCAGCCACGTGATCAGTGCATGATCAGCCACGTGATCAGTGCATGATAGCCACGTGATCAGTGCATGATCAGTCACGTGATCAGTGCATGATCAGCCACGTGATCAGTGCATGATCAGCCACGTGAACAGTGCATGCTCAGTCACGTGATCAGGGCCTGCTGAGCTGCGTGATTACTGTCTGCTCATCTGCTTGACAATTGCCAGCTGAGCTGCACGATTCCTGCCTGTCATCTGCTTGACAATTGCCAGCTGTGCTGCGTAATTCCTGCCTGCTCAGCTGCTTGATTATTGCCAGCTGAGCAGCATGATTCCTCACAGCTGAGTTCCATGATTATTGCCTGCTGACTGTATGATTCGTGCCTACTCAGCTCTTTGTTTATTGCCTCCAGAGGCACATGATCAGTGTATGATAGCAAACATGATCAGTGCATGATCAGTCACATGATCAGTGCCATTAAGTCACGTGATCACTACATGATAGTCATGTGATCAGTCCATGCTCAGTCACGGTATCAGTGCATGATCAGCCACGTGATCAGTGCATGATCAGCCACGTGATCAGTGCATGATAGCCATGTGATCAGTGCATGATCAGTCACGTGATCAGTGCATGATCAGGCACGTGATCAGTGCATGATCAGTCACGTGATCAGTGCATGATCAGTCACGTGATCAGTGCATGATCAGTGATCAGCCACGTGATCAGTGCATGATCAGCCACGTGATCAGTGCATGATCAGTCACGTGATCAGTGCATGATCAGTCACGTGACCAGTACATGGTAGCTACGTGATCATTGCATGATCAGCCACGTGATCAGTGCATGATAGCCACGTGATCAGTGCATGATCAGTCACGTGATCAGTGCATGATCAGTCACGTGATCAGTGCATGATCAGTCACGTGATCAGTGCATGATCAATTACGTGATCAGTGCATGATCAGTCACGTGATCAGTACATGGTAGCTACGTGATCAGTGCATGATCAGCCACGTGATCAGTGCATGATAGCCACGTGATCAGTGCATGATCAGTCATGATCAGTGCATGATCATCCGTGATCAGTGCATGATCAGTCACGTGATCAGTGCATGATATAGACGTGATCAGTGCATGATCAGTCACGTGATCAGTGCATGATCAGCCACGTGATCAGTGCATGATAGCCAGTGATCAGTGCATGATAGCCAGTGATCAGTGCATGATCAGCCACGTGATCAGTGCATGATCAGCCACGTGATCAGTGCATGATCAGCCACGTGATCAGTGCATGATCAGTTACGTGAGCAGTGTATGATCAGCCACGTGATCAGTGCATGGTCAGACACGTGAACAGTGTATGATCAGCCACGTGATCAGTGCATGATAGCCACGTGATCAGTGCATGATCAGTCACGTGATCAGTGTATGATCAGCCACGTGAACAGTGCATGCTCAGTCACGTGATCAGGGCCTGCTGAGCTGCGTGATTACTGTCTGCTCATCTGCTTGACAATTGCCAGCTGAGCTGCACGATTCCTGCCTGTCATCTGCTTGACAATTGCCAGCTGTGCTGCGTAATTCCTGCCTGCTCAGCTGCTTGATTATTGCCAGCTGAGCAGCATGATTCCTCACAGCTGAGTTCCATGATTATTGCCTGCTGACTGTTTGATTCGTGCCTACTCAGCTCTTTGTTTATTGCCTCCAGAGGCACATGATCAGTGTATGATAGCAAACATGATCAGTGCATGATCAGTCACATGATCAGCGCCATTAAGTCACGTGATCACTACATGATAGTCATGTGATCAGTCCATGCTCAGTCACGGTATCAGTGCATGATCAGCCACGTGATCAGTGCATGATCTGTCACATGATTAGTGTATGATCATCCACGTGATCAGTGCATGGGCAGTCATGTGATCAGTGCATGATATAGACGTGATCAGTGCATGATCAGTCACGTGATCAGTGCATGATAGCCACGTGATCAGTGCATGATCAGTCACCTGATGGGTGTATGATCATTCACGTGACCTGTACATGGTAGCTACATGATCATTGCATGATCAGCCACGTGAGTAGTGCATGATAGCCACGTGATCAGTGCATGATCAGTCACGTGATCAGTGCATGATCAGTCATGTGATCAGTGCATGATCAGGCACGTGATCAGTGCATGATCAGCCACGTGATCAGTGCATGATAGCCACGTGATCAGTGCATGATCAGTCACGTGATCAGTGCATGATCAGTCACGTGATCAGTGCATGATCATTTACGTGATCAGTGCATGATCAGTCACGTGATCAGTATATGTAGCTACGTGATCATTGCATGACAGCCACGTGATCAGTGCATGATAGCCACGTGATGTGTGCATGATCAGTTACGTGATCAGTGTATGATCAGCCACGTGATCAGTGCATGAGTGCCACGTGATCAGTGCATGATATGTCACGTGACAGTGTGTGATCAGCCACGTGATCAGTGCATGATCAGCCACGTGATCAGTGCATGATAGCCACGTGATCAGTGCATGATCAGTTACGTGAGCAGTGTATGATCAGCCACGTGATCAGTGCATGGTCAGACACGTGAACAGTGTATGATCAGCCACGTGATCAGTGCATGATATCCACGTGATCAGTGCATGATCATCACGTGATCAGTGTATGATCAGCCACGTGAACAGTGCATGCTCAGTCACGTGATCAGGGCCTGCTGAGCTGCGTGATTACTGTCTGCTCATCTGCTTGACAATTGCCAGCTGTGCTGCGTAATTCCTGCCTGCTCAGCTGCTTGATTATTGCCAGCTGAGCAGCATGATTCCTCACAGCTGAGTTCCATGATTATTGCCTGCTGACTGTTTGATTCGTGCCTACTCAGCTCTTTGTTTATTGCCTCCAGAGGCACATGATCAGTGTATGATAGCAAACATGATCAGTGCATGATCAGTCACATGATCAGCGCCATTAAGTCACGTGATCACTACATGATAGTCATGTGATCAGTCCATGCTCAGTCACGGTATCAGTGCATGATCAGCCACGTGATCAGTGCATGATCAGCCACGTGATCAGTGCATGATCAGCCACGTGATCAGTGCATGATCAGTCACGTGATCAGTGCATGATCAGGCACGTGATCAGTGCATGATCAGCCACGTGATCAGTGCATGATAGCCACGTGATCAGTGCATGATCAGTCACCTGATGGGTGTATGATCAGTCACGTGACCAGTACATGGTAGCTACATGATCATTGCATGATCAGCCACGTGAGTAGTGCATGATAGCCACGTGATCAGTGCATGATCAGTCACGTGATCAGTGCATGATCAGTCACGTGACCAGTACATGGTAGCTACGTGATCAGTGCATGATCAGCCACGTGATCAGTGCATGATAGCCACGTGATCAGTGCATGATCAGTCACGTGATCAGTGCATGATCAGTCACGTGATCAGTGCATGATAGCCACGTGATCAGTGCATGATCAGCCACGTGATCAGTGCATGATCAGCCACGTGATCAGTGCATGATAGCCACGTGATCAGTGCATGATCAGTCACGTGATCAGTGCATGATCAGTCACGTGATCAGTGCATGATCAGTCACGTGATCAGTGCATGATCAGCCACGTGATCAGTGCATGATCAGCCACGTGATCAGTGCATGATCAGTCACGTGATCAGTGCATGATAGCTACGTGATCAGTGCATGATCAGCCACGTGATCAGTGCATGATAGCCACGTGATCAGTGCATGATCAGCCACGTGATCAGTGCATGATCAGTCACGTGATCAGTGCATGATCAGTCACGTGATCAGTGCATGATCAGCCACGTGATCAGTGCATGATAGCCACGTGATCAGTGCATGATCAGTCACGTGATCAGTGCATGATCAGTCACGTGATCAGTGCATGGTAGCTACGTGATCAGTGCATGATCAGCCACGTGATCAGTGCATGATAGCCACGTGATCAGTGCATGATCAGTCACGTGATCAGTGCATGATCAGTCACGTGATCAGTGCATGATAGCTGCGTGATCATGCATGATCAGCCACGTGATCAGTGCATGATCAGCCACGTGATCAGTGCATGATAGCCACGTGATCAGTGCATGATCAGTCACGTGATCAGTGCATGATCAGTCACGTGATCAGTGCATGATACCACGTGATCAGTGCATGATCAGCCACGTGATCAGTGCATGATAGCCACGTGATCAGTGCATGATCAGTCACGTGATCAGTGCATGATCAGTCACGTGATCAGTGCATGATCAGCCACGTGATCAGTGCATGATCAGCCACGTGATCAGTGCATGATAGCCACGTGATCAGTGCATGATCAGTCACGTGATCAGTGCATGATCAGCCACGTGATCAGTGCATGATAGCCACGTGATCAGTGCATGATCAGCCACGTGATCAGTGCATGATCAGCCACGTGATCAGTGCATGATCAGTCACGTGATCAGTGCATGATCAGCCACGTGATCAGTGCATGATCAGTCACGTGATCAGTGCATGATAGCTACGTGATCAGTGCATGATCAGCCACGTGATCAGTGCATGATCAGTCACGTGATCAGTGCATGATCAGCCACGTGATCAGTGCATGATAGCCACGTGATCAGTGCATGATCAGTCACGTGATCAGTGCATGATCAGCCACGTGATCAGTGCATGATCAGCCACGTGATCAGTGCATGATAGCCACGTGATCAGTGCATGATCAGTCACGTGATCAGTGCATGATCAGCCACGTGATCAGTGCATGATCAGTCACGTGATCAGTGCATGATCAGCCACGTGATCAGTGCATGATATCCATGTGATCAGTGCATGATCAGTCACGTGATCAGTGCATGATCAGTCACGTGATCAGTGCATGATCAGCCACGTGATCAGTGCATGATCAGTCACGTGATCAGTGCATGATAGCTACGTGATCAGTGCATGATCAGCCACGTGATCAGTGCATGATAGCCACGTGATCAGTGCATGATCAGCCACGTGATCAGTGCATGATCAGTCACGTGATCAGTGCATGATCAGCCACGTGATCAGTGCATGATCAGCCACGTGATCAGTATGATCAGCCACGTGATCAGTGCATGATAGCCACGTGATCAGTGCATGATCAGTCACGTGATCAGTGCATGATCAGTCACGTGATCAGTGCATGATCAGCCACGTGATCAGTGCATGATCAGCCACGTGATCAGTGCATGATCAATCACGTGATCAGTGCATGATCAGTCACGTGATCAGTGCATGATAGCTACGTGATCAGTGCATGATCAGCCACGTGATCAGTGCATGATAGCCACGTGATCAGTGCATGATCAGCCACGTGATCAGTGCATGATCAGTCACGTGATCAGTGCATGATCAGCCACGTGATCAGTGCATGATCAATTACGTGATCAGTGCATGATCAGTCACGTGACAGTACATGGTAGCTACGTGATCATTGCATGATCAGTCACGTGATCAGTGCATGATAGCCACGTGATCAGTGCATGATCAGTCACGTGATCAGTGCATGATCAGTCACGTGATCAGTGCATGATCAGCCACGTGATCAGTGCATGATCAGCCACGTGATCAGTGCATGATCAGTCACGTGATCAGTGCATGATCAGTCACGTGATCAGTGCATGATCAGCCACGTGATCAGTGCATGATCAGTCATGTGATCAGTGCATGATAGCACGTGATCAGTGCATGATCAGTCACGTGATCAGTGCATGATCAGCCACGTGATCAGTGCATGATAGCCACGTGATCAGTGCATGATCAGCCACGTGATCAGTGCATGATCAGCCACGTGATCAGTGCATGACAGCCACGTGATCAGTGCATGATCAGCCACGTGATCAGTGCATGATAGCCACGTGATCAGTGCATGATCAGTCACGTGATCAGTGTATGATCAGCCACGTGAACAGTGCATGCTCAGTCACGTGATCAGGGCCTGCTGAGCTGCGTGATTACTGTCTGCTCATCTGCTTGACAATTGCCAGCTGAGCTGCACGATTCCTGCCTGTCATCTGCTTGACAATTGCCAGCTGTGCTGCATAATTCCTGCCTGCTCATCTGTTGATTATTGCCAGCTGAGCAGCATGATTCCTCACAGCTGAGTTCCATGATTATTGCCTGCTGACTGATTCGTGCCTACTCAGCTCTTTGTTCATTGCCTCCAGAGGCACATGATCAGTGTATGATAGCAAACATGATCAGCGCATGATCAGTCACATGATCAGTGCATGATAAGCCACGTGATCAGTGCATGATCAGTCACGTGATCAGTGCATGATCAGTCACGTGATCAGTGCATGATCAGCCACGTGATCAGTGCATGATCAGTCACGTGATCAGTGCATGATCAGTCACGTGATCAGTGCATGATAGCTACGTGATCAGTGCATGATCAGCCACGTGATCAGTGCATGATCATCACGTGATCAGTGCATGATCAGCCACGTGATCAGTGCATGATAGCCACGTGATCAGTGCATGATCAGTCACGTGATCAGTGCATGATCAGTCACGTGATCAGTGCATGATCAGTCATGTGATCAGTGCATGATCAGGCACGTGATCAGTGCATGATCAGCCACGTGATCAGTGCATGATAGCCACGTGATCAGTGCATGATCAGTCACGTGATCAGTGCATGATCAGTCACGTGATCAGTGCATGATCAGCCACGTGATCAGTGCATGATCAGCCACGTGATCAGTGCATGATCAATTACGTGATCAGTGCATGATCAGTCACGTGATCAGTGCATGGTAGCTACGTGATCAGTGCATGATCAGCCACGTGATCAGTGCATGATAGCCACGTGATCAGTGCATGATCAGTCACGTGATCAGTGCATGATCAGTCACGTGATCAGTGCATGATCAGCCACGTGATCAGTGCATGATCAGTCACGTGATCAGTGCATGATCAGCCACGTGATCAGTGCATGATCAGCCACGTGATCAGTGCATGATCAATTACGTGATCAGTGCATGATCAGTCACGTGATCAGTGCATGGTAGCTACGTGATCAGTGCATGATCAGCCACGTGATCAGTGCATGATAGCCACGTGATCAGTGCATGATCAGTCACGTGATCAGTGCATGATCAGCCACGTGATCAGTGCATGATCAGTCACGTGATCAGTGCATGATATACGTGATCAGTGCATGATCAGTCACGTGATCAGTGCATGATCAGCCACGTGATCAGTGCATGATAGCCAGTGATCAGTGCATGATAGCCAGTGATCAGTGCATGATCAGTCACGTGATCAGTGCATGATCAGCCACGTGATCAGTGCATGATAGCCACGTGATCAGTGCATGATCAGCCACGTGATCAGTGCATGATCAGTCACGTGATCAGTGCATGATCAGCCACGTGATCAGTGCATGATCAGCCACGTGAACAGTGCATGATCAGCCACGTGATCAGTGCATGATAGCCACGTGATCAGTGCATGATCAGTTACGTGAGCAGTGTATGATCAGCCACGTGATCAGTGCATGGTCAGACACGTGAACAGTGTATGATCAGCCACGTGATCAGTGCATGATATCCACGTGATCAGTGCATGATCAGTCACGTGATCAGTGTATGATCAGCCACGTGAACAGTGCATGCTCAGTCACGTGATCTGGGCCTGCTGAGCTGCGTGATTACTGTCTGCTCATCTGCTTGACAATTGCCAGCTGAGCTGCACGATTCCTGCCTGTCATCTGCTTGACAATTGCCAGCTGTGCTGCGTAATTCCTGCCTGCTCAGCTGCTTGATTATTGCCAGCTGAGCAGCATGATTCCTCACACCTGAGTTCCATGATTATTGCCTGCTGACTGTTTGATTCGTGCCTACTCAGCTCTTTGTTTATTGCCTCCAGAGGCACATGATCAGTGTATGATAGCAAACATGATCAGCGCATGATCAGTCACATGATCAGCGCCATTAAGTCACGTGATCACTACATGATAGTCATGTGATCAGTCCATGCTCAGTCACGGTATCAGTGCATGATCAGCCACGTGATCAGTGCATGATCTGTCACATGATTAGTGTATGATCATCCACGTGATCAGTGCATGGGCAGTCATGTGATCAGTGCATGATATAGACGTGATCAGTGCATGATCAGTCTCGTGATCAGTGCATGATAGCCACGTGATCAGTGCATGATCAGTCACCTGATGGGTGTATGATCATTCACGTGACCTGTACATGGTAGCTACATGATCATTGCATGATCAGCCACGTGAGTAGTGCATGATAGCCACGTGATCACTGCATGATCAGTCACGTGATCAGTGCATGATCAGTCATGTGACCAGTACATGGTAGCTGCGTGATCATGCATGATCAGCCACGTGATCAGTGCATGATCAGCCACGTGATCAGTGCATGATCAGCCACGTGATCAGTGCATGATCAGTCACGTGATCAGTGCATGATCAGTCACGTGATCAGTGCATGATCAGTCACGTGATCAGTGCATGATCAGCCACGTGATCAGTGCATGATCAGTCACGTGATCAGTGCATGATCAGTCACGTGATCAGTGCATGATAGCCACGTGATCAGTGCATGATCAGCCACGTGATCAGTGCATGATAGCCACGTGATCAGTGCATGATCAGCCACGTGATCAGTGCATGATCAGTCACGTGATCAGTGCATGATCAGTCACGTGATCAGTGCATGATCAGTCACGTGATCAGTGCATGATAGCCACGTGATCAGTGCATGATCAGTCACGTGATCAGTGCATGATCAGTCACGTGATCAGTGCATGATAGCTACGTGATCAGTGCATGATCAGCCACGTGATCAGTGCATGATAGCCACGTGATCAGTGCATGATCAGTCACGTGATCAGTGCATGATCAGTCACGTGATCAGTGCATGATAGCTGCGTGATCAGTGCATGATCAGCCACGTGATCAGTGCATGATCAGCCACGTGATCAGTGCATGATAGCCACGTGATCAGTGCATGATCAGTCACGTGATCAGTGCATGATCAGTCACGTGACAGTGCATGGTACCACGTGATCAGTGCATGATCAGCCACGTGATCAGTGCATGATAGCCACGTGATCAGTGCATGATCAGTCACGTGATCAGTGCATGATCAGTCACGTGATCAGTGCATGATCAGCCACGTGATCAGTGCATGATCAGTCACGTGATCAGTGCATGATAGCCACGTGATCAGTGCATGATCAGTCACGTGATCAGTGTGTGATCAGCCACGTGATCAGTGCATGATAGCCACGTGATCAGTGCATGATCAGCCACGTGATCAGTGCATGATCAGCCACGTGATCAGTGCATGATCAGTCACGTGATCAGTGCATGATCAGCCACGTGATCAGTGCATGATCAGTCACGTGATCAGTGCATGATAGCTACGTGATCAGTGCATGATCAGCCACGTGATCAGTGCATGATCAGTCACGTGATCAGTGTATGATCAGCCACGTGATCAGTGCATGATAGCCACGTGATCAGTGCATGATCAGTCACGTGATCAGTGTGATCAGCCACGTGATCAGTGCATGATCAGCCACGTGATCAGTGCATGATAGCCACGTGATCAGTGCATGATCAGTCACGTGATCAGTGCATGATCAGCCACGTGATCAGTGCATGATCAGACACGTGATCAGTGCATGATCAGCCACGTGATCAGTGCATGATATCCACGTGATCAGTGCATGATCAGTCACGTGATCAGTGCATGATCAGTCACGTGATCAGTGCATGATCAGCCACGTGATCAGTGCATGATCAGTCACGTGATCAGTGCATGATCAGCCACGTGATCAGTGCATGATCAGCCACGTGATCAGTGCATGATAGCCACGTGATCAGTGCATGATCAGTCACGTGATCAGTGCATGATCAGTCACGTGATCAGTGCATGATCAGCCACGTGATCAGTGCATGATAGCCACGTGATCAGTGCATGATAGCCACGTGATCAGTGCATGATCAGTCACGTGATCAGTGCATGATCAGCCACGTGATCAGTGCATGATCAGCACGTGATCAGTATGATCAGCCACGTGATCAGTGCATGATAGCCACGTGATCAGTGCATGATCAGTCACGTGATCAGTGCATGATCAGTCACGTGATCAGTGCATGATCAGCCACGTGATCAGTGCATGATCAGCCACGTGATCAGTGCATGATCAATTACGTGATCAGTGCATGATCAGTCACGTGACCAGTACATGGTAGCTACGTGATCATTGCATGATCAGCCACGTGATCAGTGCATGATAGCCACGTGATCAGTGCATGATCAGCCACGTGATCAGTGCATGATCAGTCACGTGATCAGTGCATGATCAGCCACGTGATCAGTGCATGATCAATTACGTGATCAGTGCATGATCAGTCACGTGACGTGTACATGGTAGCTACGTGATCATTGCATGATCAGTCACGTGATCAGTGCATGATAGCCACGTGATCAGTGCATGATCAGTCACGTGATCAGTGCATGATCAGTCACGTGATCAGTGCATGATCAGCCACGTGATCAGTGCATGATCAGCCACGTGATCAGTGCATGATCAGTCACGTGATCAGTGCATGATCAGTCACGTGATCAGTGCATGATCAGCCACGTGATCAGTGCATGATCAGTCATGTGATCAGTGCATGATAGCACGTGATCAGTGCATGATCAGTCCCGTGATCAGTGCATGATCAGCCACGTGATCAGTGCATGATAGCCACGTGATCAGTGCATGATCAGCCACGTGATCAGTGCATGATCAGCCACGTGATCAGTGCATGACAGACGTGATCAGTGCATGATCAGCCACGTGATCAGTGCATGATAGCCACGTGATCAGTGCATGATCAGTCACGTGATCAGTGTATGATCAGCCACGTGAACAGTGCATGCTCAGTCACGTGATCAGGGCCTGCTGAGCTGCGTGATTACTGTCTGCTCATCTGCTTGACAATTGCCAGCTGAGCTGCACGATTCCTGCCTGTCATCTGCTTGACAATTGCCAGCTGTGCTGCATAATTCCTGCCTGCTCAGCTGCTTGATTATTGCCAGCTGAGCAGCATGATTCCTCACAGCTGAGTTCCATGATTATTGCCTGCTGACTGATTCGTGCCTACTCAGCTCTTTGTTCATTGCCTCCAGAGGCACATGATCAGTGTATGATAGCAAACATGATCAGTGCATGATCAGTCACATGATCAGTGCATGATAAGCCACGTGATCAGTGCATGATCAGTCACGTGATCAGTGCATGATCAGTCACGTGATCAGTGCATGATCAGCCACGTGATCAGTGCATGATCAGTCACGTGATCAGTGCATGATCAGTCACGTGATCAGTGCATGATAGCTACGTGATCAGTGCATGATCAGCCACGTGATCAGTGCATGATCATTACGTGATCAGTGCATGATCAGCCACGTGATCAGTGCATGATAGCCACGTGATCAGTGCATGATCAGTCACGTGATCAGTGCATGATCAGTCACGTGATCAGTGCATGATCAGTCATGTGATCAGTGCATGATCAGCCACGTGATCAGTGCATGATCAGCCACGTGATCAGTGCATGATAGCCACGTGATCAGTGCATGATCAGTCACGTGATCAGTGCATGATCAGTCACGTGATCAGTGCATGATCAGCCACGTGATCAGTGCATGATCAGCCACGTGATCAGTGCATGATCAATCACGTGATCAGTGCATGATCAGTCACGTGATCAGTGCATGGTAGCTACGTGATCAGTGCATGATCAGCCACGTGATCAGTGCATGATAGCCACGTGATCAGTGCATGATCAGTCACGTGATCAGTGCATGATCAGTCACGTGATCAGTGCATGATCAGCCACGTGATCAGTGCATGATCAGTCACGTGATCAGTGCATGATCAGCCACGTGATCAGTGCATGATCAGCCACGTGATCAGTGCATGATCAATTACGTGATCAGTGCATGATCAGTCACGTGACCAGTACATGGTAGCTACGTGATCAGTGCATGATCAGCCACGTGATCAGTGCATGATAGCCACGTGATCAGTGCATGATCAGTCACGTGATCAGTGCATGATCATCCACGTGATCAGTGCATGATCAGTCACGTGATCAGTGCATGATATAGACGTGATCAGTGCATGATCAGTCACGTGATCAGTGCATGATCAGCCACGTGATCAGTGCATGATAGCCAGTGATCAGTGCATGATAGCCAGTGATCAGTGCATGATCAGTCACGTGATCAGTGTGTGATCAGCCACGTGAACAGTGCATGATCAGCCACGTGATCAGTGCATGATCAGCCACGTGATCAGTGCATGATCAGTTACGTGAGCAGTGTATGATCAGCCACGTGATCAGTGCATGGTCAGACACGTGAACAGTGTATGATCAGCCACGTGATCAGTGCATGATATCCACGTGATCAGTGCATGATCAGTCACGTGATCAGTGTATGATCAGCCACGTGAACAGTGCATGCTCAGTCACGTGATCTGGGCCTGCTGAGCTGCGTGATTACTGTCTGCTCATCTGCTTGACAATTGCCAGCTGAGCTGCACGATTCCTGCCTGTCATCTGCTTGACAATTGCCAGCTGTGCTGCGTAATTCCTGCCTGCTCAGCTGCTTGATTATTGCCAGCTGAGCAGCATGATTCCTCACACCTGAGTTCCATGATTATTGCCTGCTGACTGTTTGATTCGTGCCTACTCAGCTCTTTGTTTATTGCCTCCAGAGGCACATGATCAGTGTATGATAGCAAACATGATCAGCGCATGATCAGTCACATGATCAGCGCCATTAAGTCACGTGATCACTACATGATAGTCATGTGATCAGTCCATGCTCAGTCACGGTATCAGTGCATGATCAGCCACGTGATCAGTGCATGATCTGTCACATGATTAGTGTATGATCATCCACGTGATCAGTGCATGGGCAGTCATGTGATCAGTGCATGATATAGACGTGATCAGTGCATGATCAGTCTCGTGATCAGTGCATGATAGCCACGTGATCAGTGCATGATCAGTCACCTGATGGGTGTATGATCATTCACGTGACCTGTACATGGTAGCTACATGATCATTGCATGATCAGCCACGTGAGTAGTGCATGATAGCCACGTGATCACTGCATGATCAGTCACGTGATCAGTGCATGATCAGTCATGTGACCAGTACATGGTAGCTGCGTGATCATGCATGATCAGCCACGTGATCAGTGCATGATCAGCCACGTGATCAGTGCATGATCAGCCACGTGATCAGTGCATGATCAGTCACGTGATCAGTGCATGATCAGTCACGTGATCAGTGCATGATCAGTCACGTGATCAGTGCATGATCAGCCACGTGATCAGTGCATGATCAGTCACGTGATCAGTGCATGATCAGTCACGTGATCAGTGCATGATAGCTACGTGATCAGTGCATGATCAGCCACGTGATCAGTGCATGATAGCCACGTGATCAGTGCATGATCAGCCACGTGATCAGTGCATGATCAGTCACGTGATCAGTGCATGATCAGTCACGTGATCAGTGCATGATCAGTCACGTGATCAGTGCATGATAGCCACGTGATCAGTGCATGATCAGTCACGTGATCAGTGCATGATCAGTCACGTGATCAGTGCATGGTAGCTACGTGATCAGTGCATGATCAGCCACGTGATCAGTGCATGATAGCCACGTGATCAGTGCATGATCAGTCACGTGATCAGTGCATGATCAGTCACGTGATCAGTGCATGATAGCTGCGTGATCATGCATGATCAGCCACGTGATCAGTGCATGATCAGCCACGTGATCAGTGCATGATAGCCACGTGATCAGTGCATGATCAGTCACGTGATCAGTGCATGATCAGTCACGTGACCAGTGCATGGTACCTACGTGATCAGTGCATGATCAGCCACGTGATCAGTGCATGATAGCCACGTGATCAGTGCATGATCAGTCACGTGATCAGTGCATGATCAGTCACGTGATCAGTGCATGATCAGCCACGTGATCAGTGCATGATCAGTCACGTGATCAGTGCATGATAGCCACGTGATCAGTGCATGATCAGTCACGTGATCGTGTGATCAGCCACGTGATCAGTGCATGATAGCCACGTGATCAGTGCATGATAGCCACGTGATCAGTGCATGATCAGCCACGTGATCAGTGCATGATCAGTCACGTGATCAGTGCATGATCAGCCACGTGATCAGTGCATGATCAGTCACGTGATCAGTGCATGATAGCCACGTGATCAGTGCATGATCAGCCACGTGATCAGTGCATGATCAGTCACGTGATCAGTGCATGATCAGCCACGTGATCAGTGCATGATAGCCACGTGATCAGTGCATGATCAGTCACGTGATCAGTGCATGATCAGCCACGTGATCAGTGCATGATCAGCCACGTGATCAGTGCATGATAGCCACGTGATCAGTGCATGATCAGTCACGTGATCAGTGCATGATCAGCCACGTGATCAGTGCATGATCAGACACGTGATCAGTGCATGATCAGCCACGTGATCAGTGCATGATATCCATGTGATCAGTGCATGATCAGTCACGTGATCAGTGCATGATCAGTCACGTGATCAGTGCATGATCAGCCACGTGATCAGTGCATGATCAGTCACGTGATCAGTGCATGGTAGCTACGTGATCAGTGCATGATCAGCCACGTGATCAGTGCATGATAGCCACGTGATCAGTGCATGATCAGCCACGTGATCAGTGCATGATCAGTCACGTGATCAGTGCATGATCAGCCACGTGATCAGTGCATGACAGTCACGTGATCAGTATGATCAGCCACGTGATCAGTGCATGATAGCCACGTGATCAGTGCATGATCAGTCACGTGATCAGTGCATGATCAGTCACGTGATCAGTGCATGATCAGCCACGTGATCAGTGCATGATCAGCCACGTGATCAGTGCATGATCAATTACGTGATCAGTGCATGATCAGTCACGTGATCAGTGCATGGTAGCTACGTGATCAGTGCATGATCAGCCACGTGATCAGTGCATGATAGCCACGTGATCAGTGCATGATCAGCCACGTGATCAGTGCATGATCAGTCACGTGATCAGTGCATGATCAGCCACGTGATCAGTGCATGATCAATTACGTGATCAGTGCATGATCAGTCACGTGACAGTACATGGTAGCTACGTGATCAGTGCATGATCAGTCACGTGATCAGTGCATGATAGCCACGTGATCAGTGCATGATCAGTCACGTGATCAGTGCATGATCAGTCACGTGATCAGTGCATGATCAGCCACGTGATCAGTGCATGATCAGCCACGTGATCAGTGCATGATCAGTCACGTGATCAGTGCATGATCAGTCACGTGATCAGTGCATGATCAGCCACGTGATCAGTGCATGATCAGTCATGTGATCAGTGCATGATAGCCCGTGATCAGTGCATGATCAGTCCCGTGATCAGTGCATGATCAGCCACGTGATCAGTGCATGATAGCCACGTGATCAGTGCATGATCAGCCACGTGATCAGTGCATGATCAGCCACGTGATCAGTGCATGACAGTCACGTGATCAGTGCATGATCAGTCACGTGATCAGTGCATGATAGCCACGTGATCAGTGCATGATCAGTCACGTGATCAGTGTATGATCAGCCACGTGAACAGTGCATGCTCAGTCACGTGATCAGGGCCTGCTGAGCTGCGTGATTACTGTCTGCTCATCTGCTTGACAATTGCCAGCTGAGCTGCACGATTCCTGCCTGTCATCTGCTTGACAATTGCCAGCTGTGCTGCATAATTCCTGCCTGCTCAGCTGTTGATTATTGCCAGCTGAGCAGCATGATTCCTCACAGCTGAGTTCCATGATTATTGCCTGCTGACTGATTCGTGCCTACTCAGCTCTTTGTTCATTGCCTCCAGAGGCACATGATCAGTGTATGATAGCAAACATGATCAGCGCATGATCAGTCACATGATCAGTGCATGATAAGCCACGTGATCAGTGCATGATCAGTCACGTGATCAGTGCATGATCAGTCACGTGATCAGTGCATGATCAGCCACGTGATCAGTGCATGATCAGTCACGTGATCAGTGCATGATCAGTCACGTGATCAGTGCATGATAGCTACATGATCAGTGCATGATCAGCCACGTGATCAGTGCATGATCATTACGTGATCAGTGCATGATCAGCCACGTGATCAGTGCATGATAGCCACGTGATCAGTGCATGATCAGTCACGTGATCAGTGCATGATCAGTCACGTGATCAGTGCATGATCAGTCATGTGATCAGTGCATGATCAGCCACGTGATCAGTGCATGATCAGCCACGTGATCAGTGCATGATAGCCACGTGATCAGTGCATGATCAGTCACGTGATCAGTGCATGATCAGTCACGTGATCAGTGCATGATCAGCCACGTGATCAGTGCATGATCAGCCACGTGATCAGTGCATGATCAGTCACGTGATCAGTGCATGATCAGTCACGTGATCAGTGCATGGTAGCGTGATCAGTGCATGATCAGCCACGTGATCAGTGCATGATAGCCACGTGATCAGTGCATGATCAGTCACGTGATCAGTGCATGATCAGTCACGTGATCAGTGCATGATCAGCCACGTGATCAGTGCATGATCAGTCACGTGATCAGTGCATGATCAGCCACGTGATCAGTGCATGATCAGCCACGTGATCAGTGCATGATCAATTACGTGATCAGTGCATGATCAGTCACGTGATCAGTACATGGTAGCTACGTGATCAGTGCATGATCAGCCACGTGATCAGTGCATGATAGCCACGTGATCAGTGCATGATCAGTCACGTGATCAGTGCATGATCATCCACGTGATCAGTGCATGATCAGTCACGTGATCAGTGCATGATATAGACGTGATCAGTGCATGATCAGTCACGTGATCAGTGCATGATCAGCCACGTGATCAGTGCATGATAGCCAGTGAATCAGTGCATGATAGCCAGTGATCAGTGCATGATCAGTCACGTGATCAGTGTGTGATCAGCCACGTGAACAGTGCATGATCAGCCACGTGATCAGTGCATGATCAGCCACGTGATCAGTGCATGATCAGTTACGTGAGCAGTGTATGATCAGCCACGTGATCAGTGCATGGTCAGACACGTGAACAGTGTATGATCAGCCACGTGATCAGTGCATGATAGCCACGTGATCAGTGCATGATCAGTCACGTGATCAGTGTATGATCAGCCACGTGAACAGTGCATGCTCAGTCACGTGATCTGGGCCTGCTGAGCTGCGTGATTACTGTCTGCTCATCTGCTTGACAATTGCCAGCTGAGCTGCACGA
Source organism: Bos javanicus (assembly GCF_032452875.1). NCBI lineage: Eukaryota > Metazoa > Chordata > Mammalia > Artiodactyla > Bovidae > Bos > Bos javanicus. Next base: position 262,751 of record NW_026893773.1, read on the forward strand.
TTCCTGCCTGTCATCTGCTTGACAATTGCCAGCTGTGCTGCGTAATTCCTGCCTGCTCAGCTGCTTGATTATTGCCAGCTGAGCAGCATGATTCCTCACACCTGAGTTCCATGATTATTGCCTGCTGACTGTTTGATTCGTGCCTACTCAGCTCTTTGTTTATTGCCTCCAGAGGCACATGATCAGTGTATGATAGCAAACATGATCAGCGCATGATCAGTCACATGATCAGCGCCATTAAGTCACGTGATCACTACATGATAGTCATGTGATCAGTCCATGCTCAGTCACGGTATCAGTGCATGATCAGCCACGTGATCAGTGCATGATCTGTCACATGATTAGTGTATGATCATCCACGTGATCAGTGCATGGGCAGTCATGTGATCAGTGCATGATATAGACGTGATCAGTGCATGATCAGTCTCGTGATCAGTGCATGATAGCCACGTGATCAGTGCATGATCAGTCACCTGATGGGTGTATGATCATTCACGTGACCTGTACATGGTAGCTACATGATCATTGCATGATCAGCCACGTGAGTAGTGCATGATAGCCACGTGATCACTGCATGATCAGTCACGTGATCAGTGCATGATCAGTCATGTGACCAGTACATGGTAGCTGCGTGATCATGCATGATCAGCCACGTGATCAGTGCATGATCAGCCACGTGATCAGTGCATGATCAGCCACGTGATCAGTGCATGATCAGTCACGTGATCAGTGCATGATCAGTCACGTGATCAGTGCATGATCAGTCACGTGATCAGTGCATGATCAGCCACGTGATCAGTGCATGATCAGTCACGTGATCAGTGCATGATCAGTCACGTGATCAGTGCATGATAGCTTGATCAGTGCATGATCAGCCACGTGATCAGTGCATGATAGCCACGTGATCAGTGCATGATCAGCCACGTGATCAGTGCATGATCAGTCACGTGATCAGTGCATGATCAGTCACGTGATCAGTGCATGATCAGTCACGTGATCAGTGCATGATAGCCACGTGATCAGTGCATGATCAGTCACGTGATCAGTGCATGATCAGTCACGTGACCAGTGCATGGTAGCTACGTGATCAGTGCATGATCAGCCACGTGATCAGTGCATGATAGCCACGTGATCAGTGCATGATCAGTCACGTGATCAGTGCATGATCAGTCACGTGATCAGTGCATGGTAGCTGCGTGATCATGCATGATCAGCCACGTGATCAGTGCATGATCAGCCACGTGATCAGTGCATGATAGCCACGTGATCAGTGCATGATCAGTCACGTGATCAGTGCATGATCAGTCACGTGATCAGTGCATGGTACCTACGTGATCAGTGCATGATCAGCCACGTGATCAGTGCATGATAGCCACGTGATCAGTGCATGATCAGTCACGTGATCAGTGCATGATCAGTCACGTGATCAGTGCATGATCAGCCACGTGATCAGTGCATGATCAGTCACGTGATCAGTGCATGATAGCCACGTGATCAGTGCATGATCAGTCACGTGATCAGTGTGATCAGCCACGTGATCAGTGCATGATATCCACGTGATCAGTGCATGATCAGCCACGTGATCAGTGCATGATAGCCACGTGATCAGTGCATGATCAGTCACGTGATCAGTGTGTGATCAGCCACGTGATCAGTGCATGATCAGTCACGTGATCAGTGCATGATAGCTACGTGATCAGTGCATGATCAGCCACGTGATCAGTGCATGATCAGTCACGTGATCAGTGCATGATCAGCCACGTGATCAGTGCATGATAGCCACGTGATCAGTGCATGATCAGTCACGTGATCAGTGTGTGATCAGCCACGTGATCAGTGCATGATCAGCCACGTGATCAGTGCATGATAGCCACGTGATCAGTGCATGATCAGTCACGTGATCAGTGCATGATCAGCACGTGATCAGTGCATGATCAGTCACGTGATCAGTGCATGATCAGCCACGTGATCAGTGCATGATATCCACGTGATCAGTGCATGATCAGTCACGTGATCAGTGCATGATCAGTCACGTGATCAGTGCATGATCAGCCACGTGATCAGTGCATGATCAGTCACGTGATCAGTGCATGATCAGCCACGTGATCAGTGCATGATCAGCCACGTGATCAGTGCATGATAGCCACGTGATCAGTGCATGATCAGTCACGTGATCAGTGCATGATCAGTCACGTGATCAGTGCATGATCACGTGATCAGTGCATGATGACAGTGCACGTGATCAGTGCATGATCAGCCACGTGATCAGTGCATGATAGCCACGTGATCAGTGCATGATCAGTCACGTGATCAGTGCATGATCAGTCACGTGATCAGTGCATGATCAGCCACGTGATCAGTGCATGATCAGCCACGTGATCAGTGCATGATCAATTACGTGATCAGTGCATGATCAGTCACGTGATCAGTACATGGTAGCTACGTGATCAGTGCATGATCAGCCACGTGATCAGTGCATGATAGCCACGTGATCAGTGCATGATCAGCCACGTGATCAGTGCATGATCAGTCACGTGATCAGTGCATGATCAGCCACGTGATCAGTGCATGATCAATTACGTGATCAGTGCATGATCAGTCACGTGACGTGTACATGGTAGCTACGTGATCATTGCATGATCAGTCACGTGATCAGTGCATGATAGCCACGTGATCAGTGCATGATCAGTCACGTGATCAGTGCATGATCAGTCACGTGATCAGTGCATGATCAGCCACGTGATCAGTGCATGATCAGCCACGTGATCAGTGCATGATCAGTCACGTGATCAGTGCATGATCAGTCACGTGATCAGTGCATGATCAGCCACGTGATCAGTGCATGATCAGTCATGTGATCAGTGCATGATAGCCCGTGATCAGTGCATGATCAGTCCCGTGATCAGTGCATGATCAGCCACGTGATCAGTGCATGATAGCCACGTGATCAGTGCATGATCAGCCACGTGATCAGTGCATGATCAGCCACGTGATCAGTGCATGATCAGACGTGATCAGTGCATGATCAATCACGTGATCAGTGCATGATAGCCACGTGATCAGTGCATGATCAGTCACGTGATCAGTGTATGATCAGCCACGTGAACAGTGCATGCTCAGTCACGTGATCAGGGCCTGCTGAGCTGCGTGATTACTGTCTGCTCATCTGCTTGACAATTGCCAGCTGAGCTGCACGATTCCTGCCTGTCATCTGCTTGACAATTGCCAGCTGTGCTGCATAATTCCTGCCTGCTCAGCTGCTTGATTATTGCCAGCTGAGCAGCATGATTCCTCACAGCTGAGTTCCATGATTATTGCCTGCTGACTGATTCGTGCCTACTCAGCTCTTTGTTCATTGCCTCCAGAGGCACATGATCAGTGTATGATAGCAAACATGATCAGCACATGATCAGTCACATGATCAGTGCATGATAAGCCACGTGATCAGTGCATGATCAGTCACGTGATCAGTGCATGATCAGTCACGTGATCAGTGCATGATCAGCCACGTGATCAGTGCATGATCAGTCACGTGATCAGTGCATGATCAGTCACGTGATCAGTGCATGATAGCACGTGATCAGTGCATGATCAGCCACGTGATCAGTGCATGATCATTACGTGATCAGTGCATGATCAGCCACGTGATCAGTGCATGATAGCCACGTGATCAGTGCATGATCAGTCACGTGATCAGTGCATGATCAGTCACGTGATCAGTGCATGATCAGTCACGTGATCAGTGCATGATCAGGCACGTGATCAGTGCATGATCAGCCACGTGATCAGTGCATGATAGCCACGTGATCAGTGCATGATCAGTCACGTGATCAGTGCATGATCAGTCACGTGATCAGTGCATGATCAGCCACGTGATCAGTGCATGATCAGCCACGTGATCAGTGCATGATCAATTACGTGATCAGTGCATGATCAGTCACGTGACAGTGCATGGTAGCTACGTGATCATTGCATGATCAGCCACGTGATCAGTGCATGATAGCCACGTGATCAGTGCATGATCAGTCACGTGATCAGTGCATGATCAGTCACGTGATCAGTGCATGATCAGCCACGTGATCAGTGCATGATCAGTCACGTGATCAGTGCATGATCAGCCACGTGATCAGTGCATGATCAGCCACGTGATCAGTGCATGATCAATTACGTGATCAGTGCATGATCAGTCACGTGACCAGTACATGGTAGCTACGTGATCAGTGCATGATCAGCCACGTGATCAGTGCATGATAGCCACGTGATCAGTGCATGATCAGTCACGTGATCAGTGCATGATCATCCACGTGATCAGTGCATGATCAGTCACGTGATCAGTGCATGATATAGACGTGATCAGTGCATGATCAGTCACGTGATCAGTGCATGATCAGCCACGTGATCAGTGCATGATAGCCAGTGATCAGTGCATGATAGCCAGTGATCAGTGCATGATCAGTCACGTGATCAGTGCATGATCAGCCACGTGATCAGTGCATGATCAGCCACGTGATCAGTGCATGATCAGCCACGTGATCAGTGCATGATCAGTTACGTGAGCAGTGTATGATCAGCCACGTGATCAGTGCATGGTCAGACACGTGAACAGTGTATGATCAGCCACGTGATCAGTGCATGATAGCCACGTGATCAGTGCATGATCAGTCACGTGATCAGTGTATGATCAGCCACGTGAACAGTGCATGCTCAGTCACGTGATCTGGGCCTGCTGAGCTGCGTGATTACTGTCTGCTCATCTGCTTGACAATTGCCAGCTGAGCTGCACGATTCCTGCCTGTCATCTGCTTGACAATTGCCAGCTGTGCTGCGTAATTCCTGCCTGCTCAGCTGCTTGATTATTGCCAGCTGAGCAGCATGATTCCTCACACCTGAGTTCCATGATTATTGCCTGCTGACTGTTTGATTCGTGCCTACTCAGCTCTTTGTTTATTGCCTCCAGAGGCACATGATCAGTGTATGATAGCAAACATGATCAGCGCATGATCAGTCACATGATCAGCGCCATTAAGTCACGTGATCACTACATGATAGTCATGTGATCAGTCCATGCTCAGTCACGGTATCAGTGCATGATCAGCCACGTGATCAGTGCATGATCTGTCACATGATTAGTGTATGATCATCCACGTGATCAGTGCATGGGCAGTCATGTGATCAGTGCATGATATAGACGTGATCAGTGCATGATCAGTCTCGTGATCAGTGCATGATAGCCACGTGATCAGTGCATGATCAGTCACCTGATGGGTGTATGATCATTCACGTGACCTGTACATGGTAGCTACATGATCATTGCATGATCAGCCACGTGAGTAGTGCATGATAGCCACGTGATCACTGCATGATCAGTCACGTGATCAGTGCATGATCAGTCATGTGACCAGTACATGGTAGCTGCGTGATCATGCATGATCAGCCACGTGATCAGTGCATGATCAGCCACGTGATCAGTGCATGATCAGCCACGTGATCAGTGCATGATCAGTCACGTGATCAGTGCATGATCAGTCACGTGATCAGTGCATGATCAGTCACGTGATCAGTGCATGATCAGCCACGTGATCAGTGCATGATCAGTCACGTGATCAGTGCATGATCAGTCACGTGATCAGTGCATGATAGCTACGTGATCAGTGCATGATCAGCCACGTGATCAGTGCATGATAGCCACGTGATCAGTGCATGATCAGCCACGTGATCAGTGCATGATCAGTCACGTGATCAGTGCATGATCAGTCACGTGATCAGTGCATGATCAGTCACGTGATCAGTGCATGATAGCCACGTGATCAGTGCATGATCAGTCACGTGATCAGTGCATGATCAGTCACGTGATCAGTGCATGGTAGCTACGTGATCAGTGCATGATCAGCCACGTGATCAGTGCATGATAGCCACGTGATCAGTGCATGATCAGTCACGTGATCAGTGCATGATCAGTCACGTGATCAGTGCATGATAGCTGCGTGATCATGCATGATCAGCCACGTGATCAGTGCATGATCAGCCACGTGATCAGTGCATGATAGCCACGTGATCAGTGCATGATCAGTCACGTGATCGTGCATGATCAGTCACGTGACCAGTACATGGTACCTACGTGATCAGTGCATGATCAGCCACGTGATAGTGCATGATAGCCACGTGATCAGTGCATGATCAGTCACGTGATCAGTGCATGATCAGTCACGTGATCAGTGCATGATCAGCCACGTGATCAGTGCATGATCAGTCACGTGATCAGTGCATGATAGCCACGTGATCAGTGCATGATCAGTCACGTGATCGTGTGTGATCAGCCACGTGATCAGTGCATGATATCCACGTGATCAGTGCATGATAGCCACGTGATCAGTGCATGATAGCCACGTGATCAGTGCATGATCAGTCACGTGATCAGTGTGATCAGCCACGTGATCAGTGCATGATCAGTCACGTGATCAGTGCATGATAGCTACGTGATCAGTGCATGATCAGCCACGTGATCAGTGCATGATCAGTCACGTGATCAGTGCATGATCAGCCACGTGATCAGTGCATGATAGCCACGTGATCAGTGCATGATCAGTCACGTGATCAGTGCATGATCAGCCACGTGATCAGTGCATGATCAGCCACGTGATCAGTGCATATCCACGTGATCAGTGCATGATCAGTCACGTGATCAGTGCATGATCAGCCACGTGATCAGTGCATGATCAGACACGTGATCAGTGCATGATCAGCCACGTGATCAGTGCATGATATCCATGTGATCAGTGCATGATCAGTCACGTGATCAGTGCATGATCAGTCACGTGATCAGTGCATGATCAGCCACGTGATCAGTGCATGATCAGTCACGTGATCAGTGCATGGTAGCTACGTGATCAGTGCATGATCAGCCACGTGATCAGTGCATGATAGCCACGTGATCAGTGCATGATAGCCACGTGATCAGTGCATGATCAGTCACGTGATCAGTGCATGATCAGCCACGTGATCAGTGCATGACAGGCACGTGATCAGTATGATCAGCCACGTGATCAGTGCATGATAGCCACGTGATCAGTGCATGATCAGTCACGTGATCAGTGCATGATCAGTCACGTGATCAGTGCATGATCAGCCACGTGATCAGTGCATGATCAGCCACGTGATCAGTGCATGATCAATTACGTGATCAGTGCATGATCAGTCACGTGACCAGTACATGGTAGCTACGTGATCAGTGCATGATCAGCCACGTGATCAGTGCATGATAGCCACGTGATCAGTGCATGATCAGCCACGTGATCAGTGCATGATCAGTCACGTGATCAGTGCATGATCAGCCACGTGATCAGTGCATGATCAATTACGTGATCAGTGCATGATCAGTCACGTGACAGTACATGGTAGCTACGTGATCAGTGCATGATCAGTCACGTGATCAGTGCATGATAGCCACGTGATCAGTGCATGATCAGTCACGTGATCAGTGCATGATCAGTCACGTGATCAGTGCATGATCAGCCACGTGATCAGTGCATGATCAGCCACGTGATCAGTGCATGATCAGTCACGTGATCAGTGCATGATCAGTCACGTGATCAGTGCATGATCAGCCACGTGATCAGTGCATGTCAGTCATGTGATCAGTGCATGATAGCCCGTGATCAGTGCATGATCAGTCCCGTGATCAGTGCATGATCAGCCACGTGATCAGTGCATGATAGCCACGTGATCAGTGCATGATCAGCCACGTGATCAGTGCATGATAGCCACGTGATCAGTGCATGACAATTACGTGATCAGTGCATGATCAGTCACGTGATCAGTGCATGATAGCCACGTGATCAGTGCATGATCAGTCACGTGATCAGTGTGTGATCAGCCACGTGAACAGTGCATGCTCAGTCACGTGATCAGGGCCTGCTGAGCTGCGTGATTACTGTCTGCTCATCTGCTTGACAATTGCCAGCTGAGCTGCACGATTCCTGCCTGTCATCTGCTTGACAATTGCCAGCTGTGCTGCATAATTCCTGCCTGCTCATCTGCTTGATTATTGCCAGCTGAGCAGCATGATTCCTCACAGCTGAGTTCCATGATTATTGCCTGCTGACTGATTCGTGCCTACTCAGCTCTTTGTTCATTGCCTCCAGAGGCACATGATCAGTGTATGACACCAAACATGATCAGCACATGATCAGTCACATGATCAATGCATGATAAGCCACGTGATCAGTGCATGATCAGTCACGTGATCAGTGCATGATCAGTCACGTGATCAGTGCATGATCAGCCACGTGATCAGTGCATGATCAGTGACATGATGATCACACGTGATCAGTGCATGATAGCTACATGATCAGTGCATGATCAGCCACGTGATCAGTGCATGATCCACGTGATCAGTGCATGATCAGCCACGTGATCAGTGCATGATAGCCACGTGATCAGTGCATGATCAGTCACGTGATCAGTGCATGATCAGTCACGTGATCAGTGCATGATCAGTCACGTGATCAGTGCATGATCAGGCACGTGATCAGTGCATGATCAGCCACGTGATCAGTGCATGATAGCCACGTGATCAGTGCATGATCAGTCACGTGATCAGTGCATGATCAGTCACGTGATCAGTGCATGATCAGCCACGTGATCAGTGCATGATCAGCCACGTGATCAGTGCATGATCAATTACGTGATCAGTGCATGATCAGTCACGTGATCAGTGCATGGTAGCTAGTGATCATTGCATGATCAGCCACGTGATCAGTGCATGATAGCCACGTGATCAGTGCATGATCAGTCACGTGATCAGTGCATGATCAGTCACGTGATCAGTGCATGATCAGCCACGTGATCAGTGCATGATCAGTCACGTGATCAGTGCATGATCAGCCACGTGATCAGTGCATGATCAGCCACGTGATCAGTGCATGATCAATTACGTGATCAGTGCATGATCAGTCACGTGACCAGTACATGGTAGCTACGTGATCATTGCATGATCAGCCACGTGAGCAGTGCATGATAGCCACGTGATCAGTGCATGATCAGTCACGTGATCAGTGCATGATCATCCGTGATCAGTGCATGATCAGTCATGTGATCAGTGCATGATATAGACGTGATCAGTGCATGATCAGTCACGTGATCAGTGCATGATCAGCCACGTGATCAGTGCATGATAGCCAGTGATCAGTGCATGATAGCCAGTGATCAGTGCATGATCAGTCACGTGATCAGTGTGTGATCAGCCACGTGAACAGTGCATGATCAGCCACGTGATCAGTGCATGATCAGCCACGTGATCAGTGCATGATCAGTTACGTGAGCAGTGTATGATCAGCCACGTGATCAGTGCATGGTCAGACACGTGAACAGTGTATGATCAGCCACGTGATCAGTGCATGATAGCCACGTGATCAGTGCATGATCAGTCACGTGATCAGTGTATGATCAGCCACGTGAACAGTGCATGCTCAGTCACGTGATCTGGGCCTGCTGAGCTGCGTGATTACTGTCTGCTCATCTGCTTGACAATTGCCAGCTGAGCTGCACGATTCCTGCCTGTCATCTGCTTGACAATTGCCAGCTGTGCTGCGTAATTCCTGCCTGCTCAGCTGCTTGATTATTGCCAGCTGAGCAGCATGATTCCTCACACCTGAGTTCCATGATTATTGCCTGCTGACTGTTTGATTCGTGCCTACTCAGCTCTTTGTTTATTGCCTCCAGAGGCACATGATCAGTGTATGATAGCAAACATGATCAGCGCATGATCAGTCACATGATCAGCGCCATTAAGTCACGTGATCACTACATGATAGTCATGTGATCAGTCCATGCTCAGTCACGGTATCAGTGCATGATCAGCCACGTGATCAGTGCATGATCTGTCACATGATTAGTGTATGATCATCCACGTGATCAGTGCATGGGCAGTCATGTGATCAGTGCATGATATAGACGTGATCAGTGCATGATCAGTCTCGTGATCAGTGCATGATAGCCACGTGATCAGTGCATGATCAGTCACCTGATGGGTGTATGATCATTCACGTGACCTGTACATGGTAGCTACATGATCATTGCATGATCAGCCACGTGAGTAGTGCATGATAGCCACGTGATCAGTGCATGATCAGTCACGTGATCAGTGCATGATCAGTCATGTGACCAGTACATGGTAGCTGCGTGATCATCGCATGATCAGCCACGTGATCAGTGCATGATCAGCCACGTGATCAGTGCATGATCAGCCACGTGATCAGTGCATGATCAGTCACGTGATCAGTGCATGATCAGTCACGTGATCAGTGCATGATCAGTCACGTGATCAGTGCATGATCAGCCACGTGATCAGTGCATGATCAATCACGTGATCAGTGCATGATCAGTCACGTGATCAGTGCATGGTAGCTTCGTGATCAGTGCATGATCAGCCACGTGATCAGTGCATGATAGCCACGTGATCAGTGCATGATCAGCCACGTGATCAGTGCATGATCAGTCACGTGATCAGTGCATGATCAGTCACGTGATCAGTGCATGATCAGTCACGTGATCAGTGCATGATAGCCACGTGATCAGTGCATGATCAGTCACGTGATCAGTGCATGATCAGTCACGTGATCAGTACATGGTAGCTACGTGATCAGTGCATGATCAGCCACGTGATCAGTGCATGATAGCCACGTGATCAGTGCATGATCAGTCACGTGATCAGTGCATGATCAGTCACGTGATCAGTGCATGGTAGCTGCGTGATCATGCATGATCAGCCACGTGATCAGTGCATGATCAGCCACGTGATCAGTGCATGATAGCCACGTGATCAGTGCATGATCAGTCACGTGATCAGTGCATGATCAGTCACGTGACAGTGCATGGTACCTACGTGATCATTGCATGATCAGCCACGTGATCAGTGCATGATAGCCACGTGATCAGTGCATGATCAGTCACGTGATCAGTGCATGATCAGTCACGTGATCAGTGCATGATCAGCCACGTGATCAGTGCATGATCACGTGATCAGTGCATGATAGCCACGTGATCAGTGCATGATCAGTCACGTGATAGTGTGTGATCAGCCACGTGATCAGTGCATGATATCCACGTGATCAGTGCATGATAGCCACGTGATCAGTGCATGATAGCCACGTGATCAGTGCATGATCAGTCACGTGATCAGTGCATGATCAGCCACGTGATCAGTGCATGATCAGTCACGTGATCAGTGCATGGTAGCTACGTGATCAGTGCATGATCAGCCACGTGATGTGTGCATGATCAGTCACGTGATCAGTGCATGATCAGCCACGTGATCAGTGCATGAGAGCCACGTGATCAGTGCATGATCAGTCACGTGATCAGTGTGTGATCAGCCACGTGATCAGTGCATGATCAGCCACGTGATCAGTGCATGATATCCACGTGATCAGTGCATGATCAGTCACGTGATCAGTGCATGATCAGCACGTGATCAGTGCATGATCAGACACGTGATCAGTGCATGATCAGCCACGTGATCAGTGCATGATATCCATGTGATCAGTGCATGATCAGTCACGTGATCAGTGCATGATCAGTCACGTGATCAGTGCATGATCAGCCACGTGATCAGTGCATGATCAGTCACGTGACCAGTGCATGGTAGCTACGTGATCATTGCATGATCAGCCACGTGATCAGTGCATGATAGCCACGTGATCAGTGCATGATAGCCACGTGATCAGTGCATGATCAGTCACGTGATCAGTGCATGATCAGCCACGTGATCAGTGCATGACAGGCACGTGATCAGTATGACCAGCCACGTGATCAGTGCATGATAGCCACGTGATCAGTGCATGATCAGTCACGTGATCAGTGCATGATCAGTCACGTGATCAGTGCATGATCAGCCACGTGATCAGTGCATGATCAGCCACGTGATCAGTGCATGATCAATTACGTGATCAGTGCATGATCAGTCACGTGATCAGTACATGGTAGCTACGTGATCATTGCATGATCAGCCACGTGATCAGTGCATGATAGCCACGTGATCAGTGCATGATCAGCCACGTGATCAGTGCATGATCAGTCACGTGATCAGTGCATGATCAGCCACGTGATCAGTGCATGATCAATTACGTGATCAGTGCATGATCAGTCACGTGACAGTGCATGGTAGCTACGTGATCAGTGCATGATCAGTCACGTGATCAGTGCATGATAGCCACGTGATCAGTGCATGATCAGTCACGTGATCAGTGCATGATCAGTCACGTGATCAGTGCATGATCAGCCACGTGATCAGTGCATGATCAGCCACGTGATCAGTGCATGATCAGTCACGTGATCAGTGCATGATCAGTCACGTGATCAGTGCATGATCATCCACGTGATCAGTGCATGTCAGTCATGTGACAGTGCATGATAGCGCCGTGATCAGTGCATGATCAGTCCGTGATCAGTGCATGATCAGCCACGTGATCAGTGCATGATAGCTACGTGATCAGTGCATGATCAGCCACGTGATCAGTGCATGATAGCCACGTGATCAGTGCATGACAGCCACGTGATCAGTGCATGATCAGTCACGTGATCAGTGCATGATAGCCACGTGATCAGTGCATGATCAGTCACGTGATCAGTGTGTGATCAGCCACGTGAACAGTGCATGCTCAGTCACGTGATCAGGGCCTGCTGAGCTGCGTGATTACTGTCTGCTCATCTGCTTGACAATTGCCAGCTGAGCTGCACGATTCCTGCCTGTCATCTGCTTGACAATTGCCAGCTGTGCTGCATAATTCCTGCCTGCTCATCTGCTTGATTATTGCCAGCTGAGCAGCATGATTTCTCACAGCTGAGTTCCATGATTATAGCCTGCTGACTGATTCGTGCCTACTCAGCTCTTTGTTCATTGCCTCCAGAGGCACATGATCAGTGTATGACACCAAACATGATCAGCACATGATCAGTCACATGATCAATGCATGATAAGCCACGTGATCAGTGCATGATCAGTCACGTGATCAGTGCATGATCAGTCACGTGATCAGTGCATGATCAGCCACGTGATCAGTGCATGATCAGTTACGTGATCAGTGCATGATCACTCACGTGATCAGTGCATGGTAGCTACATGATCAGTGCATGATCAGCCACGTGATCAGTGCATGATCATTACGTGATCAGTGCATGATCAGCCACGTGATCAGTGCATGATAGCCACGTGATCAGTGCATGATCAGTTACGTGAGCAGTGCATGATCAGCCACGTGATCAGTGCATGATCAGACACGTGATCAGTGCATGATCAGCCACGTGATCAGTGCATGATATCCACGTGATCAGTGCATGATCAGTCACGTGATCAGTGCATGATCAGCCACGTGATCAGTGCATGATCAGTCACGTGATCAGTGCATGCTGAGCTGCGTGATTACTGTCTGCTCATCTGCTTGACAATTGCCAGCTGATCAGACACGTGAACAGTGCATGATCAGCCACGTGATCAGTGCATGATTTCCATGATCAGTGCCTGCTGACTGTTTGATTCGTGCCTACTCAGCTCTTTGTTCATTGCCTCCAGAGGCACATGATCAGTGTATGATAGCAAACATGATCAGTGCATGATCAGTCACATGATCAGTGCATTAAGTCACGTGATCAGTGCATGATAGTCATGTGATCAGTCCATGATCAGTCACGGTATCAGTGCATGATCAGCCACGTGATCAGTGCATGATCAGTCACGTGATCAGTGCATGATCAGCCACGTGATCAGTGCATGATCAGTCACGTGATCAGTGCATGTCCAGCCACGTGATCAGTGCATGATAGCCACGTGATCAGTGCATGATCAGTCACGTGATCAGTGCATGATCAGCCACGTGATCAGTGCATGATCAGCCACGTGATCAGTGCATGATCAGCCACGTGATCAGTGCATGATCAGTCACGTGATCAGTGCATGATCAGTCCCGTGATCAGTGCATGATCAGCCACGTGATCAGTGCATGATCAGTCATGTAGTCAGTGCATGATAGCGCCGTGATCAGTGCATGATCAGTTCCGTGATCAGTGTATGATCAGCCACGTGATCAGTGCATGATAGCCACGTGATCAGTGCATGATCAGTCACGTGATCAGTGCATGATCAGTCACGTGATCAGTGTGTGATCAGCCACGTGAACAGTGCATGCTCAGTCACGTGATCAGGGCCTGCTGAGCTGCGTGATTACTGTCTGCTCATCTGCTTGACAATTGCCAGCTGAGCTGCACGATCCTGCCTGTCATCTGCTTGACAATTGCCAGCTGTGCTGCGTAATTCCTGCCTGCTCATCTGCTTGATTATTGCCAGCTGAGCAGCATGATTTCTCAGAGCTGAGTTCCATGATTATAGCCTGCTGACTGATTCGTGCCTACTCAGCTCTTTGTTCATTGCCTCCAGAGGCACATGATCAGTGTGTGACACCAAACATGATCAGCACATGATCAGTCACATGATCAGTGCATGATAAGCCACGTGATCAGTGCATGATCAATTATGTGATCAGTGCATGATCAGTCATGTGACCAGTACATGGTAGCTGCGTGATCAGTGCATGATCAGCCACGTGATCAGTGCATGATAGCCACGTGATCAGTGCATGATAGCCACGTGATCAGTGCATGATCAGTCACGTGATCAGTGCATGATCAGTCACGTGACAGTGCATGATCAGTCACGTGATCAGTGCATGATCAGTCACCTGATCAGTGCATGATCAGTCACGTGATCAGTGCATGGTAGCTACGTGATCAGTGCATGATCAGCCACGTGATCAGTGCATGATAGCCACGTGATCAGTGCATGATATCCACGTGATCAGTGCATGATAGCCACGTGATCAGTGCATGATTAGTCACGTGATCAGTGCATGATCAGTCAGCTGATACGTGTGTGATCAGCCACGTGATCAGTGCATGATCAGCCACGTGATCAGTGCATGATCAATTACGTGATCAGTGCATGATCAGTCACGTGATCAGTGCATGGTAGCTACGTGATCAGTGCATGATCAGCCACGTGATCAGTGCATGATAGCCACGTGATCAGTGCATGATCAGTCACGTGATCAGTGTGTGATCAGCCACGTGATCAGTGCATGATATCCACGTGATCAGTGCATGATCAGCCACGTGATCAGTGCATGATAGCCACGTGATCAGTGCATGATCAGTCACCTGATGGTTGCATGATCAGTCACGTGATCAGTGCATGGTAGCTACGTGATCAGTGCATGATCAGCCACGTGATCAGTGCATGATAGCCACGTGATCAGTGCATGATCAGTCACGTGATCAGTGCATGATCAGTCATGTGATCAGTGCATGATCAGGCACGTGATCAGTGTATGATCAGCCACGTGATCAGTGCATGACAGCCACGTGATCAGTGCATGATCAGTCACGTGATCAGTGCATGATCAGTCACGTGATCAGTGCATGATCAGCCACGTGATCAGTGCATGATCAGCCACGTGATCAGTGCATGATCAATTACGTGATCAGTGCATGATCAGTCACGTGACCAGTACATGGTATCTAGGTGATCATTGCATGATCAGCCACGTGATCAGTGCATGATAGCCACGTGATCAGTGCATGATCAGTCACGTGATCAGTGCATGATCAGTCACGTGATCAGTGCATGATCAGTCACGTGATCAGTGCATGATCATTACGTGATCAGTGCATGATCAGTCACGTGACTAGTACATGGTAGCTACATGATCATTGCATGATCAGCCACGTGATCAGTGCATGATAGCCACGTGATCAGTGCATGATCAGTTTCAGGATCAGAGTATGATCAGCCACGTGATCAGTGCATGATAGCCACGTGATCAGTGCATGATCAGTCACGTGATCAGTGCATGATCATCCACGTGATCAGTGCATGATCAGTCACGTGATCAGTGCATGATATAGACGTGATCAGTGCATGATCAGTCACGTGATCAGTGCATGATCACTCACGTGATCAGTGCATGATCAGCCACGTGATCAGTGCATGATAGCCACGTGATCAGTGCATGATAGCCAGTGATCAGTGCATGATCAGTCACGTGATCAGTGCATGATCATCCACGTGATCAGTGCATGTGGAGTCATTTAGTCAATGCATGATAGCACGGTGATCAGTGCATGATCAGTCCCGTGATCAGTGCATGATCAGCCACGTGATCAGTGCATGATAGCCACGTGATCAGTGCATGATCAGTCACGTGATCAGTGCATGATCAGCCACGTGATCAGTGCATGATAGCCACGTGATCAGTGCATGACAGTCACGTGATCAGTGCATGATAGCCACGTGATCAGTGCATGATCATTCACGTGATAGTGTGTGATCAGCCACGTGATCAGTGCATGGTCAGACACGTGATCAGTGTATGATCAGCCACGTGATCAGTGCATGATATCCACGTGATCAGTGCATGATCATCACGTGATCAGTGTATGATCAGCCACGTGAACAGTGCATGCTCAGTCACGTGATCAGGGCCTGCTGAGCTGCGTGATTCCTGTCTGCTCATCTGCTTGACAATTGCCAGCTGAGCTGCATGATTCCTGCCTGTCATCTGCTTGACAATTGCCAGCTGTGCTGCGTAATTCCTGCCTGCTCAGCTGCTTGATTATTGCCAGCTGAGCAGCATGATTCCTCACACCTGAGTTCCATGATTATTGCCTGCTGACTGTTTGATTCGTGCCTACTCAGCTCTTTGTTTATTGCCTCCAGAGGCACATGATCAGTGTATGATAGCAAACATGATCAGCGCATGATCAGTCACATGATCAGAGCCATTAAGTCACGTGATCACTACATGATAGTCATGTGATCAGTCCATGCTCAGTCACGGTATCAGTGCATGATCAGCCACGTGATCAGTGCATGATAGCTATGTGATCAGTTCATGATTTGTCCCGTGATCTGTGCATGACCAGGCAGGTGATCAGTGCATGATCAGCCACGTGATCAGTGCATGATCAGTCACCTGATGGGTGTATGATCAGTCACGTGACCAGTACATGGTAGCTACATGATCATTGCATGATCAGCCACGTGAGTAGTGCATGATAGCCACGTGATCAGTGCATGATCAGTCACGTGATCAGTGCATGATCAGTCATGTAATCTGTGCATGATCAGGCACGTGATCAGTGCATGATCAGCCACGTGATCAGTGCATGATAGCCACGTGATCAGTGCATGATCAGTCACGTGATCAGTGCATGATCAGTCACGTGATCAGTGCATGATCAGCCACGTGATCAGTGCATGATCAGCCACGTGATCAGTGCATGATCAGTTACGTGATCAGTGCATGATCAGTCACGTGACCAGTATATGGTAGCTACGTGATCAGTGCATGATCAGCCACATGATCCGTGCATGATAGCCACGTGATCAGTGCATGATCAGTCACGTGATCAGTGCATGATCACACGTGATCAGTGCATGATCAGTCACTGATCAGTGCATGATCAATTACGTGATCAGTGCATGATCAGTCACGTGATCAGTGCATGGTAGCTACGTGATCATTGCATGATCAGCCACGTGATCAGTGCATGATAGCCACGTGATCAGTGCATGATCAGTCACATGATCAGTGCATGATCATCCACGTGATCAGTGCATGGGCAGTCATGTGATCAGTGCATGATATAGACGTGATCAGTGCATGATCAGTCACGTGATCAGTGCATGATCAGCCACGTGATCAGTGCATGATAGCCACGTAATCAGTGCATGATAGCCAGTGATCAGTGCATGATCAGTCACGTGATCAGTGCATGATCAGCCACGTGATCAGTGCATGATAGCCACTGATCAGTGCATGATCAGTCACGTGATCAGTGCATGATCAGTCACGTGATCAGTGCATGATCAGCCACGTGATCAGTGCATGATCAATTACGTGATCAGTGCATGATCAGTCACGTGATCAGTGATGATCAGTCACGTGATCAGTGCATGATCAGTCACGTGATCAGTGCATGATCAGCCACGTGATCAGTGCATGATAGCCACGTGATCAGTGCATGATCAGTCACGTGATCAGTGCATGATCAGCCACGTGATCAGTGCATGATCAGCCACGTGATCAGTGCATGATCAATTACGTGATCAGTGCATGATCAGCCACGTGATCAGTGCATGATCAGTCACGTGATCAGTGCATGATCAGTCACGTGATCAGTGCATGATCATCCACGTGATCAGTGCATGTGGAGTCATGTAGACAGTGCATGATAGCGCCGTGATCAGTGCATGATCAGTCCCGTGATCAGTGCATGATCAGCCACGTGATCAGTGCATGATAGCTACGTGATCAGTGCATGATCAGCCACGTGATCAGTGCATGATAGCCACGTGATCAGTGCATACAATTACGTGATCAGTGCATGATCAATCACGTGATCAGTGCATGATAGCCACGTGATCAGTGCATGATCAGTCACGTGTCAGGTGTGTGATCAGCCACGTGAACAGTGCATGCTCAGTCACGTGATCAGGGCCTGCTGAGCTGCGTGATTACTGTCTGCTCATCTGCTTGACAATTGCCAGCTGAGCTGCACGATTCCTGCCTGTCATCTGCTTGACAATTGCCACCTGTGCTGCATAATTCCTGCCTGCTCATCTACTTGATTATTGCCAGCTGAGCAGCATGATTTCTCACAGCTGAGTTCCATGATTATATCCTGCTGACTGATTCCTGCCTACTCAGCTCATTGTTCATTGCCTCCAGATGCACATGATCAGTGTGTGACACCAAACATGATCAGCACATGATCAGTCACATGATCAATGCATGATAAGCCACGTGATCAGTGCATGATCAATTACGTGATCAGTGCATGATCAGTCATGTGACCAGTACATGGTAGCTGCGTGATCAGTGCATGATCAGCCACGTGAGCAGTGCATGATAGCCACGTGATCAGTGCATGATCAGTCACGTGATCAGTGCATGATCAGTCACGTGATCAGTGCATGATCAGCCACGTGATCAGTGCATGATCAAATACGTGATCAGTGCATGATCAGTCATGTGACCAGTGCATGGTAGCTACGTGATCAGTGCATGATCAGCCACGTGATCAGTGCATGATCAGACACGTGAATAGTGTATGATCAGCCACGTGATCAGTGCATGATATCCAAGTGATCAGTGCATGATCAATCACGTGATCAGTGTATGATCAGCCACGTGAACAGTGCATGCTCAGTCACGTGATCAGGGCCTGCTGAGCTGCGTGATTACTGTCTGCTCATCTGCTTGACAATTGCCAGCTGAGCTGCATGATTCCTGCCTGTCATCTGCTTGACAATTGCCAGCTGCTGTGTAATTCCTGCCTGCTCAGCTGCTTGATTATTGCCAGCTGAGCAGCATGATTCCTCACAGCTGAGTTCCATGATTATTGCCTGCTGACTGTTTGATTCGTGCCTACTCAGCTCTTTGTTTATTGCCTCCAGAGGCACATGATCAGTGTATGATAGCAAACATGATCAGCGCATGATCAGTCACATGATCAGTGCCATTAAGTCACGTGATCACTACATGATAGTCATGTGATCAGTCCATGCTCAGTCACGGTATCAGTGCATGATCAGCCACGTGATCAGTGCATGATAGCCACGTGATCAGTGCATGATCAGCCACGTGATCAGTGCATGATTGCTACGTGATCAGTGCATGATTAGTCACGTGATCTGTGCATGACCAGGCAGGTGATCAGTGCATGATCAGCCACGTGATCAGTGCATGATAGCCACGTGATCAGTGCATGATCAGTCACCTGATGGATGTATGATCAGTCACGTGACCAGTACATGGTAGCTACATGATCATTGCATGATCAGCCACGTGAGTAGTGCATGATAGCCACGTGATCAGTGCATGATCAGTGACGTGATCCGTGCATGATCAGTCATGTGATCTGTGCATGACCAGGCACGTGATCAGTGTATGACCAGCCACGTGATCAGTGCATGATAGCCACGTGATCAGTGCATGATCAGTCACGTGATCAGTGCATGATCAGTCACGTGATCAGTGCATGATCAGCCACGTGATCAGTGCATGATCAATTACGTGATCAGTGCATGATCAGTCACGTGACCAGTACATGGTAGCTGCGTGATCAGTGCATGATCAGCCACGTGATCAGTGCATGATAGCCACGTGATCAGTGCATGATCAGTCACGTGATCAGTGCATGATCAGTCACGTGATCAGTGCATGATCAGCCACGTGATCAGTGCATGATCAGTCACGTGATCAGCACATGGTAGCTGCTGGATCATTGCATGATCAGCCACGTATCAGTGCATGATAGCCACGTGATCAGTGCATGATCAGCCACGTGATCAGTGCATGATCAGTCACGTGATCAGTGCATGATCAGTCACGTGACCAGTGCATGATAGCTACGTGATCAGTGCATGATCAGCCACGTGATCAGTGCATGATAGCCACGTGATCAGTGCATGATAGCCACGTGATCAGTGCATGATCAGTCACGTGATACAGTGTGATCAGCCACGTGATCAGTGCATGATATCCACGTGATCAGTGCATGATAGCCACGTGATCAGTGCATGATAGCCACGTGATCAGTGCATGATCAGTCACGTGATCAGTGCATGATCAGCCACGTGATCAGTGCATGATCAGTCACGTGATCAGTGCATGATCAGCCACGTGATCAGTGCATGATCAGTCACGTGATCAGTGCATGATAGCTACGTGATCAGTGCATGATCAGCCACGTGATCAGTGCATGATAGCCACGTGATCAGTGCATGATCAGTCACGTGATCAGTGCATGATCAGTCACGTGATCAGTGCATGATCATTTACGTGATCTGTGCATGATCAGTCACGTGACCAGTATATGGTAGCCACGTGATCATTGCATGATCAGCCACGTGAGCAGTGCTTGATAGCCAGCTGATGTGTGCATGATCTCAGCTCTTTGAGTATTGCCTCCTGAGGTCCCTGTTCGGTCGCCACCTGCCGGGGACCAGCCCCAACTGATCCAGGGTATTCGAAGAAGAGATGGCCTAGGCGACTCTTTATATGCTAATCAGAGATGTCAAGAATAATAGTATGAGGAGAGCTCAGTAGGAAAATTCAGTGGAGAAAAGAGACTGAGTAGCTTGGTTTACGCGGAAGACCAATCAAACTTCAAGACAAGAAGTTTGCACCACTTACGTAGGCCGCAGGCGCCCTCTCGAATAGCGAAAGGTGCCTCACCCTAGACACCTTCTCGAGTGGGTCTTAGCAGCCCAGGCATAATTAGTAAGCGTGGTGGGTTCCGCGCTCCAGATGGAGACTCAGCTGGAAGTTAAAGGGAAGAATGACAAGGAACTTTATGAATTGGAGCTGTAAGTTAACTCTTTGACAGAGAGAGCGAGATGGTGGTGGGGGACAGCCCCCAGTGAAATCAGAGGTGAGAGCACAAAGCAATACAGTAGGCAGACTCCGGTTTTTTTGGGGGGAGATGCTCGAGAATATCCGGGTGGACTCCTGAGGCTCGATCCCGCATTTGCGTATGCCGAGCCTCCTTCCTCATGACCTTTGTCCAGAGTGGAATGCCTCCCCGGCTCCCGGCACATGATCAGTGCATGCTCAGTCACGATATCAGTGCCTGCTCAGCCACGTGATCACTGACGGCACAGTCACGTGATCAGCGCCTCTCAGTCAAGTGATCACCGTATGATAAACACGTGATCAGTGAACGACCAGCCACGTGATCACTGCATGCGCAGTCAGGTGGTCAGTTCCTGATCAGCCACCTGATCAGTGCGTGCACAGTCCCCTGATCAGCGCCTGTCAGTCACTGATCACTGCCTGATAAACACGTGATCAGTGCCCGAACAGCCACGTCATCAGTGCATGCGCAGTCACGTGATCAGTGCATGATAGCCACGTGATCAGTGCGTGCACAGTCCCATGATCAGCGCCTGTCAGTCACTGATCATTGCCTGATAAACACGTGATCAGTGCATGATGAGCCATGTGATCAGTGCCCGATCAGCCACGTCATCAGTGCATGCGCAGTCACGTCATCAGTGCATGATAGCCACGTTATCAGTGCATGCTCAGTCACGTGATCTGGACTTGATCAGCCACGTGATCAGTGCCTGCAGAGTCACGTGATCAGGGCCTGCTGAGCTGCGTGATTCCTGCCGGCTCATCTGCTTGACAATTGACATCTGAGCTGCGTGATTCCTGTCCGCTCATCTGCTTGACAATTGCCAGCTGAGCTGCGTGATTCCTGTCGGCTCATCTGCTTGACAATTGCCAGCTGAGCTGCGTGATTCCTGCCTGGTCCCGTGCTTGATTATTGCCAGTTGAGCAGCATGATTCGTCACTGCTGAGCTCCATGCTTATTGCCTGCTGATTGCGTGGTTCGTGTCTGCTCAGCTCTTTGAGTATTGCCTCCTGAGGTCCCTGTTCGGTCGCCACCTGCCGGGGACCAGCCCCAACTGATCCAGGGTATTCGAAGGAGAGATGGCCTAGGCGACTATTTATATGCTAATCAGAGATGTCAAGAATAATAGTGTGAGGAGAGCTCAGTAGGAAAATTCGGTGGAGAAAAGAGACTGAGTAGCTTGGTTTACGCGGAAGACCAATCAAACTTCAAGACAAGAAGTTTGCACCACTTACGTAGGCCGCAGGCGCCCTCTCGAATAGCGAAAGTTGCCTCACCCTAGACACCTTCTCGAGTGGGTCTTAGCAGCCCAGGCATAATTAGTAAGCGTGGTGGGTTCCGCGCTCCAGATGGAGACTCAGCTGGAAGTTAAAGGGAAGAATGACAAGGAACTTTATGAATTGGAGCTGTAAGTTAACTCTTTGACAGAGAGAGCGAGATGGTGGTGGGGGACAGCCCCCAGTGAAATCAGAGGTGAGAGCACAAAGCAATACAGTAGGCAGACTCTGTTTTTTTGGGGGGAGATGCTCGAGAATATACGGGTGGACTCCTGAGGCTCGATCCCGCATTTGCGTATGCCGAGCCTCCTTCCTCATGACCTTTGTCCAGAGTGGAATGCCTCCCCGGCTCCCGGCACATGATCAGTGCATGCTCAGTCACGATATCAGTGCCTGCTCAGCCACGTGATCACTGACGGCACAGTCACGTGATCAGCGCCTCTCAGTCACGTGATCACCGTATGATAAACACGTGATCAGTGAACGACCAGCCACGTGATCACTGCATGCGCAGTCAGGTGGTCAGTTCCTGATCAGCCACCTGATCAGTGCGTGCACAGTCCCCTGATCAGCGCCTGTCAGTCACTGATCACTGCCTGATAAACACGTGATCAGTGCCCGAACAGCCACGTCATCAGTGCATGCGCAGTCACGTGATCAGTGCATGATAGCCACGTGATCAGTGCGTGCACAGTCCCATGATCAGCGCCTGTCAGTCACTGATCATTGCCTGATAAACACGTGATCAGTGCATGATGAGCCATGTGATCAGTGCCCGATCAGCCACGTCATCAGTGCATGCGCAGTCACGTCATCAGTGCATGATAGCCACGTGATCAGTGCATGCTCAGTCACGTGATCTGGACTTGATCAGCCACGTGATCAGTGCCTGCAGAGTCACGTGATCAGGGCCTGCTGAGCTGCGTGATTCCTGCCGGCTCATCTGCATGACAATTGCCAGCTGAGCTGCGTGATTCCTGTCGGCTCATCTGCTTGACAATTGCCAGCTGAGCTGCGTGATTCCTGCCTGGTCACGTGCTTGATTATTGCCAGTTGAGCAGCATGATTCGTCACTGCTGAGCTCCATGCTTATTGCCTGCTGATTGCGTGGTTCGTGTCTGCTCAGCTCTTTGAGTATTGCCTCCTGAGGTCCCTGTTCGGTCGCCACCTGCCGGGGACCAGCCCCAACTGATCCAGGGTATTCGAAGGAGAGATGGCCTAGGCGACTATTTATATGCTAATCAGAGATGTCAAGAATAATAGTGTGAGGAGAGCTCAGTAGGAAAATTCGGTGGAGAAAAGAGACTGAGTAGCTTGGTTTACGCGGAAGACCAATCAAACTTCAAGACAAGAAGTTTGCACCACTTACGTAGGCCGCAGGCGCCCTCTCGAATAGCGAAAGGTGCCTCACCCTAGACACCTTCTCGAGTGGGTCTTAGCAGCCCAGGCATAATTAGTAAGCGTGGTGGGTTCCGCGCTCCAGATGGAGACTCAGCTGGAAGTTAAAGGGAAGAATGACAAGGAACTTTATGAATTGGAGCTGTAAGTTAACTCTTTGACAGAGAGAGCGAGATGGTGGTGGGGGACAGCCCCCAGTGAAATCAGAGGTGAGAGCACAAAGCAATACAGTAGGCAGACTCTGTTTTTTTGGGGGGAGATGCTCGAGAATATACGGGTGGACTCCTGAGGCTCGATCCCGCATTTGCGTATGCCGAGCCTCCTTCCTCATGACCTTTGTCCAGAGTGGAATGCCTCCCCGGCTCCCGGCACATGATCAGTGCATGCTCAGTCACGATATCAGTGCCTGCTCAGCCACGTGATCACTGACGGCACAGTCACGTGATCAGCGCCTCTCAGTCACGTGATCACCGTATGATAAACACGTGATCAGTGAACGACCAGCCACGTGATCACTGCATGCGCAGTCAGGTGGTCAGTTCCTGATCAGCCACCTGATCAGTGCGTGCACAGTCCCCTGATCAGCGCCTGTCAGTCACTGATCACTGCCTGATAAACACGTGATCAGTGCCCGAACAGCCACGTCATCAGTGCATGCGCAGTCACGTGATCAGTGCATGATAGCCACGTGATCAGTGCGTGCACAGTCCCATGATCAGCGCCTGTCAGTCACTGATCATTGCCTGATAAACACGTGATCAGTGCATGATGAGCCATGTGATCAGTGCCCGATCAGCCACGTCATCAGTGCATGCGCAGTCACGTCATCAGTGCATGATAGCCACGTGATCAGTGCATGCTCAGTCACGTGATCTGGACTTGATCAGCCACGTGATCAGTGCCTGCAGAGTCACGTGATCAGGGCCTGCTGAGCTGCGTGATTCCTGCCGGCTCATCTGCATGACAATTGCCATCTGAGCTGCGTGATTCCTGTCGGCTCATCTGCTTGACAATTGCCAGCTGAGCTGCGTGATTCCTGCCTGGTCACGTGCTTGATTATTGCCAGTTGAGCAGCATGATTCGTCACTGCTGAGCTCCATGCTTATTGCCTGCTGATTGCGTGGTTCGTGTCTGCTCAGCTCTTTGAGTATTGCCTCCTGAGGTCCCTGTTCGGTCGCCACCTGCCGGGGACCAGCCCCAACTGATCCAGGGTATTCGAAGGAGAGATGGCCTAGGCGACTATTTATATGCTAATCAGAGATGTCAAGAATAATAGTATGAGGAGAGCTCAGTAGGAAAATTCGGTAGAGAAAAGAGACTGAGTAGCTTGGTTTACGCGGAAGACCAATCAAACTTCAAGACAAGAAGTTTGCACCACTTACGTAGGCCGCAGGCGCCCTCTCAAATAGCGAAAGGTGCCTCACACTAGACACCTTCTCGAGTGGGTCTTAGCAGCCCAGGCATAATTAGTAAGCGTGGTGGGTTCCGCGCTCCAGATGGAGACTCAGCTGGAAGTTAAAGGGAAGAATGACAAGGAACTTTATGAATTGGAGCTGTAAGTTAACTCTTTGACAGAGAGAGCGAGATGGTGGTGGGGGACAGCCCCCAGTGAAATCAGAGGTGAGAGCACAAAGCAATACAGTAGGCAGACTCCGGTTTTTTTTGGGGGGAGATGCTCGAGAATATCCGGGTGGACTCCTGAGTCTCGATCCCGCATTTGCGTATGCCGAGCCTCCTTCCTCATGACCTTTGTCCAGAGTGGAATGCCTCCCCGGCTCCCGGCACATGATCAGTGCATGCTCAGTCACGATATCAGTGCCTGCTCAGCCACGTGATCACTGACGGCACAGTCACGTGATCAGCGCCTCTCAGTCACGTGATCACCGTATGATAATCACGTGATCAGTGAACGACCAGCCACGTGATCACTGCATGCGCAGTCAGGTGGTCAGTTCCTGATCAGCCACCTGATCAGTGCGTGCACAGTCCCCTGATCAGCGCCTGTCAGTCACTGATCACTGCCTGATAAACACGTGATCAGTGCCCGAACAGCCACGTCATCAGTGCATGCGCAGTCACGTGATCAGTGCATGATAGCCACGTGATCAGTGCGTGCACAGTCCCATGATCAGCGCCTGTCAGTCACTGATCATTGCCTGATAAACACGGGATCAGTGCATGATGAGCCATGTGATCAGTGCCCGATCAGCCACGTCATCAGTGCATGCGCAGTCACGTCATCAGTGCATGATAGCCACGTGATCAGTGCATGCTCAGTCACGTGATCTGGACTTGATCAGCCACGTGATCAGTGCCTGCAGAGTCACCTGATCAGGGCCTGCTGAGCTGCGTGATTCCTGCCAGCTCATCTGCATGACAATTGCCATCTGAGCTGCGTGATTCCTGTCGGCTCATCTGCTTGACAATTGCCAGCTGAGCTGCGTGATTCCTGCCTGGTCCCGTGCTTGATTATTGCCAGTTGAGCAGCATGATTCGTCACTGCTGAGCTCCATGCTTATTGCCTGCTGATTGCGTGGTTCGTGTCTGCTCAGCTCTTTGAGTATTGCCTCCTGAGGTCCCTGTTCGGTCGCCACCTGCCGGGGACCAGCCCCAACTGATCCAGGGTATTCGAAGGAGAGATGGCCTAGGCGACTATTTATATGCTAATCAGAGATGTCAAGAATAATAGTGTGAGGAGAGCTCAGTAGGAAAATTCGGTGGAGAAAAGAGACTGAGTAGCTTGGTTTACGCGGAAGACCAATCAAACTTCAAGACAAGAAGTTTGCACCACTTACGTAGGCCGCAGGCGCCCTCTCGAATAGCGAAAGGTGCCTCACCCTAGACACCTTCTCAAGTGGGTCTTAGCAGCCCAGGCATAATTAGTAAGCGTGGTGGGTTCCGCGCTCCAGATGGAGACTCAGGTGGAAGTTAAAGGGAAGAATGACAAGGAACTTTATGAATTGGAGCTGTAAGTTAACTCTTTGACAGAGAGAGCGAGATGGTGGTGGGGGACAGCCCCCAGTGAAATCAGAGGTGAGAGCACAAAGCAATACAGTAGGCAGACTCTGGTTTTTTGGGGGGAGATGCTCGAGAATATACGGGTGTATTCCTGAGGCTCGATCCCGCATTTGCGTATGCTGAGCCTCCTTCCTCATGACCTTTGTCCAGAGCGGAATGCCTCCCCGGCTCCCGGCACATGATCAGTGCATGCTCAGTCACGATATCAGTGCCTGCTCACCCACGTGATCACTGACGGCACAGTCACGTGATCAGCGCCTCTCAGTCACGTGATCACCGGATGATAAACACGTGATCAGTGAACGACCAGCCACGTGATCACTGCATGCACAGTCAGGTGGTCAGTTCCTGATCAGCCACCTGATCAGTGCGTGCACAGTCCCCTGATCAGCGCCTGTCAGTCACTGATCACTACCTGATAAACACGTGATCAGTGCCCGAACAGCCACGTCATCAGTGCATGCGCAGTCACGTCATCAGTGCATGATAGCCACGTGATCAGTGCATGCACAGTCCCATGATCAGCGCCTGTCAGTCACTGATCATTGCCTGATAAACACGTGATCAGTGCATGATGAGCCATGTGATCAGTGCCCGATCAGCCACGTCATCAGTGCATGCGCAGTCACGTCATCAGTGCATGATAGCCACGTGATCAGTGCATGCTCAGTCACGTGATCTGGACTTGATCAGCCACGTGATCAGTACCGGCAGAGTCACGTGATCAGGGTCTGCTGAGCTGCGTGATTCCTGCCGGCTCATCTGCATGACAATTGCCATCTGAGCTGCGTGATTCCTGTCGGCTCATCTGCTTGACAATTGTCAGCTGAGCTGCGTGATTCCTGCCTGGTCACATGCTTGATTATTGCCAGTTGAGGAGCATGATTCGTCACTGCTGAGCTCCATGCTTATTGCCTGCTGATTGCGTGGTTCGTGTCTGCTCAGATCTTTGAGTATTGCCTCCTGAGGTCCCTGTTCGGTCGCCACCTGCCGGGGACCAGCCCCAACTGATCCAGGGTATTCGAAGGAGAGATGGCCTAGGCGACTATTTATATGCTAATCAGAGATGTCAAGAATAATAGTATGAGGAGAGGTCAGTAGGAAAATTTGGTAGAGAAAAGAGACTGAGTAGCTTGGTTTACGCGGAAGACCAATCAAACTTCAAGACAAGAAGTTTGCACCACTTACGTAGGCCGCAGGTGCCCTCTCAAATAGCGAAAGGTGCCTCACACTAGACACCTTCTCGAGTGGGTCTTAGCAGCCCAGGCATAATTAGTAAACGTGGTGGGTTCCGCGCTCCAGATGGAGACTCAGCTGGAAGTTAAAGGGAAGAATGACAAGGAACTTTATGAATTGGAGCTGTAAGTTAACTCTTTGACAGAGAGAGCGAGATGGTGGTGGGGGACAGCCCCCAGTGAAATCAGAGGTGAGAGCACAAAGCAATACAGTAGGCAGACTCCGGTTTTTTTGGGGGGAGATGCTCGAGAATATCCGGGTGGACTCCTGAGGCTCGATCCCGCATTTGCGTATGCCGAGCCTCCTTCCTCATGACCTTTGTCCAGAGTGGAATGCCTCCCCGGCTCCCGGCACATGATCAGTGCATGCTCAGTCACGATATCAGTGCCTGCTCACCCACGTGATCACTGACGGCACAGTCACGTGATCAGCGCCTCTCAGTCACGTGATCACCGTAGGATAAACACGTGATCAGTGAACGACCAGCCACGTGATCACTGCATGCGCAGTCAGGTGGTCAGTTCCTGATCAGCCACCTGATCAGTGCGTGCACAGTCCCCTGATCAGCGCCTGTCAGTCACTGATCACTGCCTGATAAACACGTGATCAGTGCCCGAACAGCCACGTCATCAGTGCATGCGCAGTAACGTGATCAGTGCATGATAGCCACGTGATCAGTGCGTGCACAGTCCCATGATCAGCGCCTGTCAGTCACTGATCATTGCCTGATAAACACGTGATCAGTGCATGATGAGCCATGTGATCAGTGCCCGATCAGCCACGTCATCAGTGCATGCGCAGTCACGTCATCAGTGCATGATAGCCACGTGATCAGTGCATGCTCAGTCACGTGATCTGGACTTGATCAGCCACGTGATCAGTGCCTGCAGAGTCACGTGATCAGGGCCTGCTGAGCTGCGTGATTCCTGTCGGCTCATCTGCTTGACAATTGCCAGCTGAGCTGCGTGATTCCTGCCTGGTCACGTGCTTGATTATTGCCAGTTGAGCAGCGTGATTCGTCACTGCTGAGCTCCATGCTTATTGCCTGCTGATTGCGTGGTTCGTGTCTGCTCAGCTCTTTGAGTATTGCCTCCTGAGGTCCCTGTTCGGTCGCCACCTGCTGGGGACCAGCCCCAACTGATCCAGGGTATTCGAAGGAGAGATGGCCTAGGCGACTATTTATATGCTAATCAGAGATGTCAAGAATGATAGTATGAGGAGAGCTCAGTAGGAAATTTCGGTGGAGAAAAGAGACTGAGTAGCTTGGTTTACGCGGAAGACCAATCAAACTTCAAGACAAGAAGTTTGCACCACTTACGTAGGCCGCAGGCGCCCTCTCGAATAGCGAAAGGTGCCTCACCCTAGACACCTTCTCGAGTGGGTCTTAGCAGCCCAGGCATAATTAGTAAGCGTGGTGGGTTCCGCGCTCCAGATGGAGACTCAGCTGGAAGTTAAAGGGAAGAATGACAAGGAACTTTATGAATTGGAGCTGTAAGTTAACTCTTTGACAGAGAGAGCGAGATGGTGGTGGGGGACAGCCCCCAGTGAAATCAGAGGTGAGAGCACAAAGCAATACAGTAGGCAGACTCTGGTTTTTTGGGGGGAGATGCTCGAGAATATCCGGGTGGATTCCTGAGGCTCGATCCCGCATTTGCGTATGCTGAGCCTCCT
Organism: Bos javanicus; assembly: GCF_032452875.1. Classification (NCBI taxonomy): domain Eukaryota; kingdom Metazoa; phylum Chordata; class Mammalia; order Artiodactyla; family Bovidae; genus Bos; species Bos javanicus. The sequence goes on from NW_026893773.1 coordinate 292,819, forward strand.
TCCTCATGACCTTTGTCCAGAGTGGAATGCCTCCCCGGCTCCCGGCACATGATCAGTGCATGCTCAGTCACGATATCAGTGCCTGCTCACCCACGTGATCACTGACGGCACAGTCACGTGATCAGCGCCTCTCAGTCACGTGATCACCGGATGATAAACACGTGATCAGTGAACGACCAGCCACGTGATCACTGCATGCACAGTCAGGTGGTCAGTTCCTGATCAGCCACCTGATCAGTGCGTGCACAGTCCCCTGATCAGCGCCTGTCAGTCACTGATCACTACCTGATAAACACGTGATCAGTGCCCGAACAGCCACGTCATCAGTGCATGCGCAGTCACGTCATCAGTGCATGATAGCCACGTGATCAGTGCATGCACAGTCCCATGATCAGCGCCTGTCAGTCACTGATCATTGCCTGATAAACACGTGATCAGTGCATGATGAGCCATGTGATCAGTGCCCGATCAGCCACGTCATCAGTGCATGCGCAGTCACGTCATCAGTGCATGATAGCCACGTGATCAGTGCATGCTCAGTCACGTGATCTGGACTTGATCAGCCACGTGATCAGTACCGGCAGAGTCACGTGATCAGGGTCTGCTGAGCTGCGTGATTCCTGCCGGGTCATCTGCATGACAATTGCCATCTGAGCTGCGTGATTCCTGTCGGCTCATCTGCTTGACAATTGTCAGCTGAGCTGCGTGATTCCTGCCTGGTCACATGCTTGATTATTGCCAGTTGAGGAGCATGATTCGTCACTGCTGAGCTCCATGCTTATTGCCTGCTGATTGCGTGGTTCGTGTCTGCTCAGATCTTTGAGTATTGCCTCCTGAGGTCCCTGTTCGGTCGCCACCTGCCGGGGACCAGCCCCAACTGATCCAGGGTATTCGAAGGAGAGATGGCCTAGGCGACTATTTATATGCTAATCAGAGATGTCAAGAATAATAGTAGGAGGAGAGGTCAGTAGGAAAATTTGGTGGAGAAAAGAGACTGAGTAGCTTGGTTTACGCGGAAGACCAATCAAACTTCAAGACAAGAAGTTTGCACCACTTACGTAGGCCGCAGGTGCCCTCTCAAATAGCGAAAGGTGCCTCACACTAGACACCTTCTCGAGTGGGTCTTAGCAGCCCAGGCATAATTAGTAAACGTGGTGGGTTCCGCGCTCCAGATGGAGACTCAGCTGGAAGTTAAAGGGAAGAATGACAAGGAACTTTATGAATTGGAGCTGTAAGTTAACTCTTTGACAGAGAGAGCGAGATGGTGGTGGGGGACAGCCCCCAGTGAAATCAGAGGTGAGAGCACAAAGCAATACAGTAGGCAGACTCAGGTTTTTTTGGGGGGGAGATGCTCGAGAATATCCAGGTGGACTCCTGAGTCTCGATCCCGCATTTGCGTATGCCGAGCCTCCTTCCTCATGACCTTTGTCCAGAGTGGAATGCCTCCCCGGCTCCCGGCACATGATCAGTGCATGCTCAGTCACGATATCAGTGCCTGCTCAGCCACGTGATCACTGACGGCACAGTCACGTGATCAGCGCCTCTCAGTCACGTGATCACCGGATGATAAACACGTGATCAGTGAACGACCAGCCACGTGATCACTGCATGCGCAGTCAGGTGGTCAGTTCCTGATCAGCCACCTGATCAGTGCGTGCACAGTCCCCTGATCAGCGCCTGTCAGTCACTGATCACTGCCTGATAAACACGTGATCAGTGCCCGAACAGCCACGTCATCAGTGCATGTGCAGTCACGTCATCAGTGCATGATAGCCACGTGATCAGTGCGTGTACAGTCCCATGATCAGCGCCTGTCAGTCACTGATCATTGCCTGATAAACACGGGATCAGTGCATGATGAGCCATGTGATCAGTGCCCGATCAGCCACGTCATCAGTGCATGCGCAGTCACGTCATCAGTGCATGATAGCCAAGTGATCAGTGCATGCTCAGTCACGTGATCTGTACTTGATCAGCCACGTGATCAGTGCCTGCAGAGTCACGTGATCAGGGCCTGCTGAGCTGCGTGATTCCTGCCAGCTCATCTGCATGACAATTGACATCTGAGCTGCGTGATTCCTGTCGGCTCATCTGCTTGACAATTGCCATCTGAGCTGCGTGATTCCTGTCGGCTCATCTGCTTGACAATTGCCAGCTGAGCTGCGTGATTCCTGCCTGGTCCCGTGCTTGATTATTGCCAGTTGAGCAGCATGATTCGTCACTGCTGAGCTCCATGCTTATTGCCTGCTGATTGCGTGGTTCGTGTCTGCTCAGCTCTTTGAGTATTGCCTCCTGAGGTCCCTGTTCGGTCGCCACCTGCCGGGGACCAGCCCCAACTGATCCAGGGTATTCGAAGGAGAGATGGCCTAGGCGACTATTTATATGCTAATCAGAGATGTCAAGAATAATAGTATGAGGAGAGCTCAGTAGGAAAATTCGGTGGAGAAAAGAGACTGAGCAGCTTGGTTTACGCGGAAGACCAATCAAACTTCAAGACAAGAAGTTTGCACCACTTACGTAGGCCGCAGGCGCCCTCTCGAATAGCGAAAGGTGCCTCACCCTAGACACCTTCTCGAGTGGGTCTTAGCAGCCCAGGCATAATTAGTAAGCGTGGTGGGTTCCGCGCTCCAGATGGAGACTCAGCTGGAAGTTAAAGGGAAGAATGACAAGGAACTTTATGAATTGGAGCTGTAAGTTAACACTTTGACAGAGAGAGCGAGATGGTGGTGCGGGACAGCCCCCAGTGAAATCAGAGGTGAGAGCACAAAGCAATACAGTAGGCAGACTCCGGTTTTTTGGGGGGAGATGCTCGAGAATATCCGGGTGGACTCCTGAGGCTCGATCCCGCATTTGCGTATGCCGAGCCTCCTTCCTCATGACCTTTGTCCAGAGTGGAATGCCTCCCCGGCTCCCGGCACATGATCAGTGCATGCTCAGTCACGATATCAGTGCCTGCTCAGCCACGTGATCACTGACGGCACAGTCACGTGATCAGCGCCTCTCAGTCACGTGATCACCGTAGGATAAACACGTGATCAGTGAACGACCAGCCACGTGATCACTGCATGCGCAGTCAGGTGGTCAGTTCCTGATCAGCCACCTGATCAGTGCGTGCACAGTCCCCTGATCAGCGCCTGTCAGTCACTGATCACTGCCTGATAAACACGTGATCAGTGCCCGAACAGCCACGTCATCAGTGCATGTGCAGTAACGTGATCAGTGCATGATAGCCACGTGATCAGTGCGTGCACAGTCCCATGATCAGCGCCTGTCAGTCACTGATCATTGCCTGATAAACACGTGATCAGTGCATGATGAGCCATGTGATCAGTGCCCGATCAGCCACGTCATCAGTGCATGCGCAGTCACGTCATCAGTGCATGATAGCCACGTGATCAGTGCATGCTCAGTCACGTGATCTGGACTTGATCAGCCACGTGATCAGTGCCTGCAGAGTCACGTGATCAGGGCCTGCTGAGCTGCTTGATTCCTGTCGGCTCATCTGCTTGACAATTGCCAGCTGAGCTGCGTGATTCCTGCCTGGTCACGTGCTTGATTATTGCCAGTTGAGCAGCGTGATTCGTCACTGCTGAGCTCCATGCTTATTGCCTGCTGATTGCGTGGTTCGTGTCTGCTCAGCTCTTTGAGTATTGCCTCCTGAGGTCCCTGTTCGGTCGCCACCTGCCGGGGACCAGCCCCAACTGATCCAGGGTATTCGAAGGAGAGATGGCCTAGGCGACTATTTATATGCTAATCAGAGATGTCAAGAATGATAGTATGAGGAGAGCTCAGTAGGAAATTTCGGTGGAGAAAAGAGACTGAGTAGCTTGGTTTACGCGGAAGACCAATCAAACTTCAAGACAAGAAGTTTGCACCACTTACGTAGGCCGCAGGCGCCCTCTCGAATAGCGAAAGGTGCCTCACCCTAGACACCTTCTCGAGTGGGTCTTAGCAGCCCAGGCATAATTAGTAAGCGTGGTGGGTTCCGCGCTCCAGATGGAGACTCAGCTGGAAGTTAAAGGGAAGAATGACAAGGAACTTTATGAATTGGAGCTGTAAGTTAACTCTTTGACAGAGAGAGCGAGATGGTGGTGGGGGACAGCCCCCAGTGAAATCAGAGGTGAGAGCACAAAGCAATACAGTAGGCAGACTCTGGTTTTTGGGGGGGAGATGCTCGAGAATATACGGGTGGATTCCTGAGGCTCGATCCCGCATTTGCGTATGCTGAGCCTCCTTCCTCATGACCTTTGTCCAGAGCGGAATGCCTCCCCGGCTCCCGGCACATGATCAGTGCATGCTCAGTCACGATATCAGTGCCTGCTCACCCACGTGATCACTGACGGCACAGTCACGTGATCAGCGCCTCTCAGTCACGTGATCACCGGATGATAAACACGTGATCAGTGAACGACCAGCCACGTGATCACTGCATGCACAGTCAGGTGGTCAGTTCCTGATCAGCCACCTGATCAGTGCGTGCACAGTCCCCTGATCAGCGCCTGTCAGTCACTGATCACTACCTGATAAACACGTGATCAGTGCCCGAACAGCCACGTCATCAGTGCATGCGCAGTCACGTCATCAGTGCATGATAGCCACGTGATCAGTGCATGCACAGTCCCATGATCAGCGCCTGTCAGTCACTGATCATTGCCTGATAAACACGTGATCAGTGCATGATGAGCCATGTGATCAGTGCCCGATCAGCCACGTCATCAGTGCATGCGCAGTCACGTCATCAGTGCATGATAGCCACGTGATCAGTGCATGCTCAGTCACGTGATCTGGACTTGATCAGCCACGTGATCAGTACCGGCAGAGTCACGTGATCAGGGTCTGCTGAGCTGCGTGATTCCTGCCGGCTCATCTGCATGACAATTGCCATCTGAGCTGCGTGATTCCTGTCGGCTCATCTGCTTGACAATTGTCAGCTGAGCTGCGTGATTCCTGCCTGGTCACATGCTTGATTATTGCCAGTTGAGGAGCATGATTCGTCACTGCTGAGCTCCATGCTTATTGCCTGCTGATTGCGTGGTTCGTGTCTGCTCAGATCTTTGAGTATTGCCTCCTGAGGTCCCTGTTCGGTCGCCACCTGCCGGGGACCAGCCCCAACTGATCCAGGGTATTCGAAGGAGAGATGGCCTAGGCGACTATTTATATGCTAATCAGAGATGTCAAGAATAATAGTAGGAGGAGAGGTCAGTAGGAAAATTTGGTAGAGAAAAGAGACTGAGTAGCTTGGTTTACGCGGAAGACCAATCAAACTTCAAGACAAGAAGTTTGCACCACTTACGTAGGCCGCAGGTGCCCTCTCAAATAGCGAAAGGTGCCTCACACTAGACACCTTCTCGAGTGGGTCTTAGCAGCCCAGGCATAATTAGTAAACGTGGTGGGTTCCGCGCTCCAGATGGAGACTCAGCTGGAAGTTAAAGGGAAGAATGACAAGGAACTTTATGAATTGGAGCTGTAAGTTAACTCTTTGACAGAGAGAGCGAGATGGTGGTGGGGGACAGCCCCCAGTGAAATCAGAGGTGAGAGCACAAAGCAATACAGTAGGCAGACTCAGGTTTTTTTGGGGGGGAGATGCTCGAGAATATCCAGGTGGACTCCTGAGTCTCGATCCCGCATTTGCGTATGCCGAGCCTCCTTCCTCATGACCTTTGTCCAGAGTGGAATGCCTCCCCGGCTCCCGGCACATGATCAGTGCATGCTCAGTCACGATATCAGTGCCTGCTCAGCCACGTGATCACTGACGGCACAGTCACGTGATCAGCGCCTCTCAGTCACGTGATCACCGGATGATAAACACGTGATCAGTGAACGACCAGCCACGTGATCACTGCATGCGCAGTCAGGTGGTCAGTTCCTGATCAGCCACCTGATCAGTGCGTGCACAGTCCCCTGATCAGCGCCTGTCAGTCACTGATCACTGCCTGATAAACACGTGATCAGTGCCCGAACAGCCACGTCATCAGTGCATGTGCAGTCACGTCATCAGTGCATGATAGCCACGTGATCAGTGCGTGTACAGTCCCATGATCAGCGCCTGTCAGTCACTGATCATTGCCTGATAAACACGGGATCAGTGCATGATGAGCCATGTGATCAGTGCCCGATCAGCCACGTCATCAGTGCATGCGCAGTCACGTCATCAGTGCATGATAGCCAAGTGATCAGTGCATGCTCAGTCACGTGATCTGTACTTGATCAGCCACGTGATCAGTGCCTGCAGAGTCACGTGATCAGGGCCTGCTGAGCTGCGTGATTCCTGCCAGCTCATCTGCATGACAATTGACATCTGAGCTGCGTGATTCCTGTCGGCTCATCTGCTTGACAATTGCCATCTGAGCTGCGTGATTCCTGTCGGCTCATCTGCTTGACAATTGCCAGCTGAGCTGCGTGATTCCTGCCTGGTCCCGTGCTTGATTATTGCCAGTTGAGCAGCATGATTCGTCACTGCTGAGCTCCATGCTTATTGCCTGCTGATTGCGTGGTTCGTGTCTGCTCAGCTCTTTGAGTATTGCCTCCTGAGGTCCCTGTTCGGTCGCCACCTGCCGGGGACCAGCCCCAACTGATCCAGGGTATTCGAAGGAGAGATGGCCTAGGCGACTATTTATATGCTAATCAGAGATGTCAAGAATAATAGTATGAGGAGAGCTCAGTAGGAAAATTCGGTGGAGAAAAGAGACTGAGCAGCTTGGTTTACGCGGAAGACCAATCAAACTTCAAGACAAGAAGTTTGCACCACTTACGTAGGCCGCAGGCGCCCTCTCGAATAGCGAAAGGTGCCTCACCCTAGACACCTTCTCGAGTGGGTCTTAGCAGCCCAGGCATAATTAGTAAGCGTGGTGGGTTCCGCGCTCCAGATGGAGACTCAGCTGGAAGTTAAAGGGAAGAATGACAAGGAACTTTATGAATTGGAGCTGTAAGTTAACTCTTTGACAGAGAGAGCGAGATGGTGGTGGGGGACAGCCCCCAGTGAAATCAGAGGTGAGAGCACAAAGCAATACAGTAGGCAGACTCTGGTTTTTTTCGGGGGAGATTCTCGAGAATATCCGGGTGGACTCCTGAGGCTCGATCCCGCATTTGCGTATGCCGAGCCTCCTTCCTCATGACCTTTGTCCAGAGTGGAATGCCTCCCCGGCTCCCGGCACATGATCAGTGCATGCTCAGTCATGATAT